>NC_051160.1:114563952-114789815 GCF_013339745.2 Dermacentor silvarum | reverse complement strand
TATACCGATTCCTATATAGAGGGATCAACCACATTTTTTAAAAATCTGCGCACTGCAGCGAAAGAAAAACGATGACCAAAACTGACTAATATTACATAAAAAAACAATAAATGGCAACAGGTGTCCGAGTGCAGTTCGAAAGCGGCCAAATTCGAATTTGCAATCGTCCATAACGGGCTATAGATGGCGATAGGCACGGACAGGCAAGCGTTAACCATGTTGCATTTGCCTGCAGAATGAATCAGCAATTTGGCCCATCACGTGGATCCGCCTTTAAAAGTTAACTCACCGGTTCAGCAGTCTTCACAGGTTCAGCAGTCTTCACAGCTTCAGCATACTTCAGCAGTTCATCAGGGTTCACGGGTTCGGCACGGTTCACCTGTTCAGCAGGCCTCTTGGTCTTCGCTGATAATGGACGCAGTGAGAGGGCGTATGGTTCAGTGAGAGCGCAGAGAGCCGTGGTGACTTGCGGATGGCACTCATGTTCCACTTCGGAGTGGTACGGCCATCCTGACGTCGCAGTGGTGATGCCGAGGATGGCGTCTTGCGCAATGTAGGCCAGCTGGCATTGGCAACACGAACGGCACTGCGGCTAACACTCGGTGGTTGTGCTCCGTTCGCTCGAGTCGGTGTATTGGCACACTTTCTGTGGGATGCAAGATAAAAAAATGTAAAAAATTAAATTAAGCTATGAAGTCATGCTTCGAAGAACCTTCAGTCATACCATAGAGCAAAATATCCTTTCCGGTAGTGCTCGTACTATAGCAGCATACAGTCTCATTCACGGAAGGACTTATCAGCTTTTATTAGGTGACAATATTGATTGCCACTACCTTTGAGCACCTTCCTCATATGCAGCATCAGCATCAGCTTCACCATATGGTGAAGAAAAAATGCAGATACCACACACTGTGGAAATTAATGTTATGCGGAGCATTTTGGAGGTAACCAACTATACAGCACTGTTTAGGATTCTGTGAAGGGTTACCAGGTGAACCAACATGCTTGTGCAAAGCGAGCAGTTGTCGTGTGCAATGCAAGTGTGCTTAATGCGTGACAACGGTAGCAAGATGACGGCAACGACTGTAATATCATGGTGATGGCACGACTACTAACGTTTTCTGGCACTTTGGTGAAGAAATGTTACAGCCTACACGCCGTGGTTGCTCAGTGGCTATGGTGTTGGGCTGCTGAGCACGAGGTCGCGGGATCGAATCCCGGCCACGGCGGCCGCATTTTGGTGGGGGCGAAATACGAAAACACCCGTGTACATAGATTTAGGTGCACGTTAAAGAACACCAGGTGGTTCAAATATCCGGAGTCCCCCACTACTGCGTGCCTCATTATCAGATCGTGGTTTTGGCACGTAAAACCCCATAGTTTAATTTTTTTTGTGTTACAGCCTGTTTCATTACAATCTAGGCCAATCTCGAAGGTGGTACAATGTCGCACGGTGTCTACATAGCATTAGCTGTTACAAAGATGGTGGCTGGGTAGTGTGAGCCGATCCTGGAAGTGGAGCAGTCTAACACAGCGTCTCCAAGAGCTAGCTGTCATGAGTGCAAAATGGGAAAAACTGGCCTGCTTCCACTTTTATAAGCAACTTCTGCAACATGATACAAATAAAAGACACTGGCAATTCTGTAACCAAGTGGAAACTGGCGCGCGCACACATTCTCACTCGTGCTATGGGATGTGACGCACGCGCACGTCGTACCAAAGAGCTGGTTGGAAGTGGCACGAGATGCGTATACAGTCGACTTCCATTAATTTGGCCCTGATGGAACTGGCGAAATTGATCGAGTTATCCAGTGGGTGGAATTACAGAAGCTGCAGAAAAAAAGCCAATACATTGCAGACTCACTTGGCAGATTTTCCCCTTTGTGTCCAAAGGAGAAAACTAATGTATGAATGACATTAAAGCTCCAAAACAAAGTATAACCCTTTCAGCCACGAATTATGATCGACTGTCGATAAATGTATGAAAGTTACATAATTTTATGCCAAGTGTGCTAGCACGCAGACTCCATTAAGGGCAAGTCAAGGTGGTAGAATCACCCTTTCTGCATTTTATGATGAGTGATTAAGTATCTAATTATTGTGCACTCAGTAATGACGTGTTTCTTCAGAACTACAGTTGATTACTTGCATAAGTTAATTATTAGTTGCAAGCATTACTAGCAAGAAAAATATTATTTCTCACTTGCTCCAGAAACGTCCCACGTCACACCTCCCATATAACCCTGTAGCGCCTTCCCCAAAGCAATCTTGGCTAGCGATACATTTCCCTCATAAGTAAAATGAAGGTAGTTGAGGTAAGCAGACCGTTCAATTTACGCTAAGCTTAATATTTGTGGTCTAATCTTTGCCACAACTGCACAGAAATGGCAAAAATAAGTTGCGTGCACAAATGTGTACACCGTGACTGAAGGGAATAAATCTAACATGCACCCAATTTTTCAGCATCAAATATTGCTGCACAAAGGCAGCCGGTTTCCTAAAGTCAGCTTTGCCACACGCTTTTTTTTAGTCAGCTCCACCGCAAAACGTCCGTATTATGCAGTAAAGCATACGACCATTGGAAAGGTGGCTTTGGTTTCATGCCCGATTAGACTGTGCAGGCAATTTTCGGCCCAATTCTCTTTGAAAAAGGCGTGCATTAGAATCAGGTAAATCATGCATCCCCACAAATAGACATTCTTTTGCCACCAAAATAAGTCTTTTGTCACCAAGATCATACTCAAAAGGGCAGAACTCTCGTAAACCCAAGTTTATCTCCACACTACAAAATAAACCCTTACAGTTTTCTCAGAAAAAGGAAGCTGGACAGATTTCAAAATGTATATATATATATATATATATATATATATATATATATTTGGCCTGGTGTGGAGATGAAACTTTCTGCAGCAGTCGCCCTACCATCGCAGCTAACCAGGCCGCAGTAGCTCAGTGTCTAAGGCGTTGCGCTTCTAAGCACGAGATCGCGGGATCGAATCCCGACCGCGGCGGCCGCATTTCGATGGAGGCGAAATGCAAAAACGCCGGTGTGCTTGCGTTGCAGTGCATGTTAAAGAACCCCAGGTGGTCAAAATTAAACCGGAGCCCTCCACTATGGCGTGCCTCATAATCAGAACTGGTTTTGGCACGTAAAACCCCAGAAAGAAAGAGAAGGAGGCTAGTAGAATTTTCTCCAGAGAACGTGGAAATTGAAGAGCACTAGCCAGCGGACACTGTTCACTTCCACTGGTCTATTACCTGGCGGGCGACGACACGTCAATGTCCTGTGTTGCAGCCACCAAGATGCTGTCGTCACCTATAAGCCACTGGTCGTAATCGTCTTCTTCTTCAATAGCGTCAGCCACTGACTCCGCTGTTGCTGTGTCCTCCGCAACGGTGTTGGCAGCATCCATTCTGGGACACCACATCCTCTTCCGCAGCAGTGGCATCCACTCTAAAGGGCCACAAATCAATAACGACGTTTTCATTGCTAACAGTGGCGTAACACCAACTGGAAGCAGACAAGCAACATCAACAGTAAACCGTACCAAGAGCGGGAAAGAAGACGCGGCAACAGAGATAAAGACTACTATTCTGTCATTCTATAAAACCTCAACCAACACATCCAGACTAACAACAAACATTACATGACCTTCATGTAATGCATAGATAGGGTCCTTTGTTTTCAAGTATTATATATATATATATATATTAACTCGGGGTTTAAGAACCGGGCATTATGTTTAAAGAGGAATACTGGGGAGAAATCTGTGTTTTTGCTGTCTGGCAGGCTAAAATTATGAATTTTCCTGGTAACCTTCAGAAACGTTTAACACATGCAATGGTCACTTTTCAGACTCAAACACATTTAAACAAGCAAAACCACTCATGGTAACACGTAATGAGAAATATAGCTGTATGCAAGTGATGTGACGAACTCATTTATGCAAATCCTCGTTGGCAGGCCTTATTTGAAGTTTTTAACGAAACTACATAAACAAAAACAACAAATAGAGACGTGCTTTTGCAATCCCTTCTTTTGTTTTTTTTCAATCAATCAATCAAAGGGTAATTTTATTACACAATAATATAAAAGATGCGTACAAGGATATTTGGTCCCATAACCTAAAGCGGCTAGTGATGGGTCCAATACAAAAAAAATGTATTGCAATAATTAGCAGTGTTATACAAACAAAGTAGCGAAAGTATCATACATAAGCGGTTAATACTATATATATAGCTTGATAAATTTAGCAAGCAAGTTAGACAAGGGTGAGTAGCCGGAGCGTGTTAGAACAGAAGCCCACAGATCTTCAACACTTTGTTCCTGTACAAGACCACAATTGTACAAGACAAGTGTGCCGTAAGTTATAAGAAAAATTATATGTATTAGACTTGAGGCATTCTGTGCCTTTCGTTTATCCGAAAACGGAAGAAGACACTTTCCATACATCGAAACAACTTAAAGAAAAGAAAAGAGTCAACCAAGCAGTGTTGCCAGGTCCAACGAGGTGGCGTAGCCAAAAGCTAGAGAGGTTGTAGCCCAAATGTAGCCAAACAGAAAAAAAGTACAAAATATTTCGTAGCCAAATATAGCCACTTTTATTAGCAATTTTATTTGTGTATACATTTTCACATTCCACTACGCTAATCCTTTTTTGCACAACCCGTTGTAACAAAATGTCCGTGCCGCCGTGATGGTCGGCCCTTTACATCAATAACAGCGACATCATGCTTACGCAGAACACTTTTTGGTTGGCCCCGGAAGCTCCCAAGTTCCAGCGAATCGCTGCAGAGAGCGAATCAGTGCTTTTATTTTATGACAGATAGTACTAAGTTATTGATTTTTAGTTATTTACAGTAGTATTAACTACGAACTCTGCTTTTTAGCTGTCGTGAACACAAAATAATGTTCAGCGTCATCGATCTCTCACGTTATCTCTGCTACGGCGTAGAAGTTCAGCTGTCCAGCGATCTGCGAGGGTGACGTGCTCACGGGTTCTTTTTTGATGAGCTATAAGAAGTCTTTCGCGCTATGATATCTGGCGCTATTTGTCTAATCGTCATATCTTGTTTAGGGCTTTTTTTTTCAATTAGCTTGGTCCGGATTAGCTTGGACACATCTTAGGCCTCTAGCACGCCAAGAACATGCATTAAGAAAAGGGACAGGCAACAGATTCCACTCAATGTCTGAATCATTGTAAGCGGAGCTTTAAAAGATTACTGCGCAAACCGGCACACTAGTGTAAGAATTAAGACTTAGAGATTGACTCCAACCAAATAACGAAATTTACTAGCCCGACGTTTCGGAACCAATTCGGCTCCTTCTCCAGGGGGTATTCTTCGGAGGTGGCGGTGTGCCATTTTAAAAGGTCCGTCGTAACAAAGGAGAGGAAGGGGGAGAGAGCGTAAGGTGCGGAGACACTTGGCAGGGCACCTGTTCTAGACAGACAAAATAGGTGGTGGGGGTGGGGGTGGGAGGGGGGGCTTCGGCGTCGCTGGTCGGCTGGGTTGACCGATGCTGGGCGCCCTTTCGTCGCGAGATTGCGTTGACGAGGGACAGGGGGGGGGGGGGGGGGGGGAGAGTTGTTTTGGTGTTGCTGACCTAGATCAGGGGGTCCTTTCTTCCCTTCGTCGCGTCTGCAAGGCCATGAACATACAAAGAAGGAAGAATGCCCTTCCCGCGGTTTATATCACCCGCCGTGTTCTGAATGTGCCAAGACTCGAGTAGTAGCCTTTTTCGCCAGTTTGTCTCTGTTTGAAGGTTTGTCTCTGTTTGAAAGCGGCACACCGGCACCTCCGAAGAATACCCCCTGAAGAAGGAGCCGAATTGGTTCCGAAACGTCGGGCTAATAAATTTCCTTATTTTGTTGGAGTCAATCTCTAAGTCTTAATCAATTTTCCCAACCAGACAGGTAATTCTGTCGAAATGTTTAGCTACTAGCTTAAGAAGCGCGCAGTTGTTTTCGGCGACGAGCACGTCCCGAACTAACTCGCTCGAAATGGTATAAAAGCCGCGACGGCTTTTAATTGATAACAGTGGTAATGCTGTGGAAACCGGCTACTGTCAAAAAGCAAACCAGGTTGATGTCTAATAACGTTTTAGAATAGGGGCCCCTAAAGTTTGGGGCCCCAAGGAGCTTTGCAGGTGTTAGCGTTGCGGCATGCAGGAATGAAGAGTTTTGGAATAGGCCTTTTGCGTTTGCGAATAGCGTGTTGCATTTGCAGCGTCACTACGGCGTCAAAGAAAAGCTGTTATAAGTATTAAAATAAAATATACCATTTTATGATAAGAAAAGTAATTTAAACTTTCGTGTGCTCGCCTTTAATTACAATTTAGAACTTATTCTATTAGCAGCATGCACCTTATTGCGCTTAGTTTTGAGTAAACAACACGTGTTAGTTGAGAGAAAGCGATAACCACAACTTCACGTGTTACCACGAATCGAGCACAGTTTTGTGCTAGGTTGGAGCCATCGCTTCGATGGGTGCCGCCATGCTTGTTGACGAAAGCTTTTGGAGTAGCTTTTGGGGCTCCCGCTAAATCGATGAAATAGCGTGCCCGACGCAAAACCCAAACACAGTTTCCGTCGTGCTCATGCGCAGTGACTTCAACGCTATTTCTTTGGGGCTCCAATACACTCTAACACTCTAATAATTGCTGGGGTTTTACGTGCCAAAACCACGATATGATTCGGAGCATGACGCAGTGGGCGACTCCGGGTTAATTTTGGCCCACTCGGGTTCTTTAACGTGCACCTTAATCTAAGTACACGGGTGTTCCTGCATTTCGCCTTGATCGCAATGCGGCTGCCGTGGACGGAAATCAAACCCGCGTCATTGAGCCAGCAGCACGACACCTCACAAGCTAAGCTAACACGGTGGGTTAAGTTCACGTGACGTGGTTCACTGATGTCATCGTGGCAAACATGTTGCGATATTGGCAGAATGAATATCTGCATCCATGACGTTACGGGCAAACCATCTAGAAGTAAAAGCACTAGAGCCCACCTTTGACTCGGGGTCTTGCTCCCATTCTTTTTTATACGTTCTCGCATACTTGGCCCACTTCCCCATGTTTGGATTCTCCTCTCCGAGGAGGAACCGATCTTACGACCAACCTATCGAAATGAATCTCGAACCTAAGCACGAAGAAAAATTCATCTAGCAGGAGAAGGAAAATGGCAGGAAAGCTTCGCGCGAGGAACGTGGAGTAGGTCGGAAACTGTGCCCAGCACTATACTTCATCCGGAAGACATGGCCATGAACACACTAGAGCGTGTCATAAACCCGTGATTCCCTTCTTTCATGTCGGCGCCATGATCACCCGACGGCCCCGACTCTATGTTATTGCTCTCTTTTCCTGCGCATAGCCATGTTAGTACAGTGTACTGTGAAAAACCCACTACTCCCAGGTTCATCCCGATGTCCGGGGATCGGGTGCCTAACGGTCAAGCAGAATGTAAGTGTAAGTGCATCAAAGATCAAAGCCACCAGCTCAGATACCAGCGCAGAGAGGGAAGGAAAGGTGGGGGGAGGGCTCATTTCGCGCACGCACACACGCACAGCCACGCGGCCGGCTCAGCCAGATAAAACACAGCCTTCTAGATTTGCTTCTACCCGATCAGAGCCACCTTTGGAGCGTGGATTATGGCGTCACTTATAGCCCAAACACCACCAAGTCGCAGATTTTCAGTAGCCCAAATATAGCCACATAGCCAACTCATCCAAGTCGACGCCAAAAAAAATTTATCGTAGCCCAATTTGGCTATATATAGCCAAACCTGGCAACACTGATTAAACAACGGTAGATGCTCACAAGTGTGTGTTATTTTGATAATTGTGTTCGACTAATATCAAGTGTAACTTTACTTTCCCCACTGAGGGTTGCTTTTATCCATCAGCACTTTGACCGCGCATGTACAAATTATTATGAGCAACCCTTCCCATCGTGCAGGGTTTTCAGTCACGCAATAGTACACAGTCGATTTCAGACCGACCTTTGACCAAAGCTTGACTAGTTTTCTGCTCGAGCAGAAAACTGCTCGAGCACATAATCCTAAAACACATAACGAACCACCTTGAAGAATATAATATTTTATCTCCTTTTCAACACGGTTTCCGCCAGGGCATGTCTACGGTAACTCAACTTACCGAATTGGTCCATGACATCTCCTCAAGCATCGATCACCAAAAACAAATTGATCTCATTCTCCTGGATTTTCTAAAGCTTTTGATCGGGTCTCGCATAACAAACTTATTCTTAAACTCCAATTTACCCTCGGCAAGGGACAAATTCTTGACTGGATCACCAACTTCCTCACAGACAGATATCAATACGTAGAACTTAATCATGTGAAATCCTTAGTCGTACCGGTGACCTCAGGTGTACCACAGGGTAGTGTCTTGGCGCCGGTATTGTTCTTACTCTTTGTGAGCGATCTGCCTACATACGTTAATGCTGGATGCAGAATGTTAGCGGATGACTGCATTCTGCATAAAGAAATCAATACTCATGATGACCACATCACCTTAAACACCGCGTTAGAGACAGTTTCAATGTGGTGCAGAGATTGGCAAATGCATATCAATGAAAAAAAGTCCGCACTGTTATCCATAACTAGAAAAAAACATTCATCCGAATTTAATTATACCATTAATTCAACCACCCTGTCCAAGGTTAAGGAGCATAAATACCTAGGTGTCATATTGTCACAAGACCTACGATGGGATTCTCATATTCAATACATCACATCATCTGCACTAAAAAGACTGCTTTTTCTAAAAAGACGATTGCAGCTAGCACCACCCGACACAAAGTTACTGGCCTACAATACACTTATCAGACCCATCCTGGAATACGCAAACACTGCTTGGTTTCCGTACACAAAAAAAACTAACCAACAAGCTCGAAGGAGTTCAAAGAAAAGCACTTAGGGTCATCTTTAACAAATTTAACCGAACAGATTCGCCTACAGAAGTACTTAAGAAGGCCGGATTGCTAACCATAAAAAACCGGGCGAAATTGGCACGCTTAAAGGTAATGTACCAACTCTTACACAACCACATAAATATAGACAAGTCCCGTTATATTAAGCAATCCGAAGCAAGAACTACCCGCCAGAAACACTTTCATACACTTGCTCCTTACAGATTCCACACAGATGCCCTCAAATTCTCGTTTTTTCCCCTGGCGATCAGAAAATGGAATAACCTGACCCCCTCCATTACCAGTAGCACATCCTTAGCCCATTTTTCTAAACTAATCGAAAGCGATTTGCTAGCGTCACAATTTTAAAACAGTTTTATAGTTTTGCCTTTGTTCTCATTTACCTCAAGTGCCAGTGTCTTTTTGTCATTTTGTCTGTACAATTTACCTTTGTAGAACTTGCGGTATAACTTGCACCTGTAGACTGGACGACGTCTAGTTGCACCATGTTTGCTTGTTGTTGTTTTTTTTTTCTTTTTGCCTTGTACTAAATCCCTGTCTCCTTTTGCCCTCCTGTTATAATCCCTATTGGGATTGACAGTATGTATAAATAAATAAATAAATAAATAAATAAATAAATAAATAAAATAATCTCCTACATTTTGGAGACAGCCTGTGCAAGTGCCCTTATTCATGACTGTCCAATATTGTGCAACACTACTACAGCACAGCACTGTACACAAGACCACCTTGCTTGCACAGAAAAGCTGATCGATCGCAATAATCAAGTATGCGAAGGTTTCTGCATGTTCCCTGACCTGAGAACCATTGTTTGCGAGCCTCAAGAATGCCATAAAAAACAAACCAGGTGCCTGCTGCAATGAGAAAAAACAAATGCTCCCTGTACAATAGGAACTTACCGATCTTCATATTTGCAAAGCTAATGCTTTCCCGCATAGCATGGACATCGCTATGGCTAGTATTAACGCCAACAAATCTTCACAATAATGTTTTTGCATGATCTGATTTACAAAAGTTGGAGACTAGGAACCAGGCACATATTTTGTATATTTCGGATTTCTTTTACTCTTAGTACTTGTAATAAAAATAGCAAATTATTGCTTTCATTTGTGTTCCTTGAGGTGCTTCTTTGAAGTTTCACATATGAATTCTCAAAAATTGTCTGAGCAATTATGACTGCCATACATCCATTCAGAACATCGGTGATCAGGCTATAAGTTTATGTACCGCAGTATACGTTATGGCTACAGGGTGCGTACAGGTTTCCAAGGCAAAAATTAAAGGATATTCCAGGACTTTCCAGGACCTGCCCCAGGTTTTTCAAGGACTCAAAGCGGCATCCAAAGTAGGATTTCTTTATTCTAAAATTCCCAAAAATGACTAGTTTTATTGCACTGTAATGAAGAAGAGTAACCTGTGCCTCAGCAGCATCGCCACCGGCATGAGCTCGTGGTTGCTGTCCTTGGCCGAACGCTTGTGAGTGCTACCCGTTCGCCTGCATCCGTTGCTAATAAACCTCTTAGCAAGTGGTGGAGTCAACTGGGTTTCGACCACCCTGGAACTTCGGAGTCGCACTCTACCCCCCATCATGCCCGAGGACGCAAGCGGGACTCCTCCAACTCCTCAAACGGCGCCGCCCACCCTGGTTTGTGCCGGCGCCTTACATCTGCGAGATCCCCCTATCTTCTCCGGCACAGATGAAAAAGACGTTGAAGATTGGCTCTCCTCATACGAGCGAGTGAGTGACCATAACCATTGGGACGATGCTACCAAGTTGAGAACCGTAGCCTTCTATCTCTCGGGCGTTGCGAAACTGTGGTTTCTAAACCATGAAGGCGACCTCACTTCGTGGTTGGTCTTCAAAACCATGTTTACCCAAGTTCTCGGTCGGCCAGCAGTAAGAAAGCTCCGTGCAGAACAGCGTTTGCACACACGATCTCAAGAGATCGGGGAGAATTTCACGAGCTACATTGAGGACATTATTGACATTTGCAAACGGGTGAACGCGTCGATGTCAGAAGAGGAGAAGATCAAACATATAATGAAGGGTATTGAGGACGACGCATTCCAAATGTTATTATCGAAGAGCCCTCGCACTGTCGTTGAATTATAGAATTGTGTCAGAGTTACGACGAGTTGCGTAGGCAACGGCTTCACACCAGACGTGCCCCTGCGCCCGCCGACTCTGTGTCCAGCGTTGGTGTCAGCGACGACCATGCTACCCTGTTTCTGAAGATTCAGGAATTCGTTCGCGCAGAGGTCGCTCGCCAGCTGTGTGATGTCTTGCGTCCCGGAACCACCACCCGCTTTGGCACCTACGATCCGCGACTTCATCCAGGAGCAAGTTTCGCAAGCCATTTTTCCAGCACGTGATCCGACGCCAGTCACTGCACCTCTCACGTATGCCGAAGCAGTTGCCCGACCTCGCCCACAAACGCTCTCGCCGCCCACTATGCATCGACCACCGACTTTTTCGCCGCCTCCTATGCCGTTACCAGATCGACAGCATTTTCCGACTTCTCAGCCACGAGTCGGAGCTTACCCCCAACAATGGCGCACCTTCGATGACCGTCGAATGTGTTTTGCTTATGGTGGTGCTGGTCATGTGGCGCGCCATTGCCGTCGTCGCATGCTTCCTTTCCCGAACATCTGGCGAGCGCAACCGTTCCCCGCTCAATTGTCATCTTCGCCTTCCAGCCTTCCTACCTCTTCCTTTTGTCCTGATCGCTCACCCGCGCCTACCCGCCGCTCACCATCTCCACGTCGTCGCTCGCTTTCTCCGATGCGTCGCCGTGCCGGACCCACCGAGCAGGAAAACTGATGGCCGCAGTTCCCGAGGCACGAACTGCGTCTACGTCGAAATGCTCAAGTCCTCGTCCCTCTCCAGCCAACGTAATTGAAGTGTATGTCGAAGGAGTCGCCGTCCTGGCACTTGTCGATACAGGAGCCGCAGTGTCTGTAATTTCCGCCAAACTCTGTCGCATACTAAAAAAAGTTCTGACGCCTTTATCCGACCTCTCCCTTCGAACCGCGACCGCTCAAAACATTACGCCTCTCGCTACCTGTACTGCGCGAGTCTTCATTCAAGGAGTTCTGTATACCGTCGAATTCGTCGTGCTGCCCTCGTGTTCCCATGACATTATATTAGGCTGGGACTTCCTTGCAACTAACAACGCCGTTATTGACTGTTGCCATGCCAAACTTGAACTTTCTGCGCTTCACGATTTCGAGTCAATCGACGACCACCCTTCTAGTGATAAACTGTTTGTGTCCGAATACAATGCCGTTCCTCCATGCTCTTCCCTGCTTGTCCCTGTATCGTGCGCCGCTATTTCTGAGGGCACCGTTCTCTTTACGCCCTCTAAAGTTTTCCTTCACCGCAAACTGTTCTCCGCTGCCCTTTGCTCTCCTTACTCTTCGCAGTGGCGCCACAAAGATGCTCGTCGACAATCCCACGGCGTGCCCTTTACCTTTATTTCATGGCGAATGCCTAGGCCTCATTCAGCCGGTCGACACCTTTTGCACCTTTGATGTTCCTGCGGCTTCTGCTCCTACGGACCTTAGTGCACTTTCTTGTAACCCCGCGCTTGATCAGTCTCTCCTCGACGCTTTCAACCGCTCCATCGACGATGAAACGTCGTCTTCACAAAGAAGCCAGCTGCTCACTCTGCTGCGGAAGTTCCGCGCCTCTTTTGACAGCCCTGCTCCCGGTTTGGGTCGCACATCAACCGTTTTTCACCAGATAGATACCGGCAGTCATGCACCTCTACGGCAACGCCCTTATCGGGTTTCCGCCTCGGAGCGCCGTGTAATTGATGACCAGGTTGATGACATGCTCAAGCGCGGCGTTGGACAGCCTTAGAACAGTCCCTGGGCGTCAGCGGTCGTTCTTGTTAAGAAAAAGGATGGCTCTATCCGGTTCTGCGTCGACTACCGACGTCTGAACAAGATAACGCGCAAGGACGTTTACCCGTTACCGCGCATCGACGACGCCCTCGACTGTTTGCAGGGAGCGGAGTTCTTTTCTTCGCTGTATTTACGTTCCGGATACTGGCAAGTCCCTATGGAACCATCTGATCGACATAAAACAGCATTTGTGACACATGACGGATTATATGAATTTACCGTGATGCCTTTCGACCGGTGTAACGCTCCAGCCACTTTTGAGAGGATGATGGGTAATATTTTACGCGGTCTCAAATGGAACACATGTCTCTGCTACCTGGACGACGTCGTTGTCTTTTCCGCTGATTTCCATACACATCTCAGCCGTCTCGAGCACGTTCTGAAATGTCTCACTGACGCGGGACTTCAACTCAACTTTAAAAAATGTCGTTTTGGTGCCCGAAAGCTCACCATTCTTGGCCATGTTGTCTCGCGAGACGGCATTCTCCCGGATCCAGCCAAGCTCCGCGCCGTCGCTGACTTTCCAAAACCGACGAAGTTAAAGGAGCTTCGAAGTTTCGTTGATTTATGCTCGTACTTCCGACGTTTCATTCGAAATTTCGCATCCATAAGTGCACCCCTGACAGACCTTCTAAGCGGCGACAACGAACTTTCAGCTTGGTCACCCGCCTGCGATGACGCCTTCACGAAATTACGCCGCCTGCTAACCTCGCCACCTATCCTCCGTCACTTCGACCCTGCCGCCCCCACCGAGGTCCACACCGATGCCAGCGGCGTCGGACTCGGTGCCGTACTCGCGCAACGAAAGGCGGGGTTCGATGAATATGTCGTCGCCTACGCGAGCCGAACTCTGACAAAAGCCGAAGCTAATTACTCGGTTACAGAGAAAGAGTGTTTAGCCATTATTTGGGCCCTTGGGAAATTCGGCCCTTATTTGTATAGTCACACTTTCGACGTCATCACTGACCACGATGCCCTTTGTTGGCTGTCCACCCTCAAGGACCCATCTGGCCGACTTGCTCACTGGGCCCTTAAGCTACAGGAGTACGACATCCGCGTTCTTTACCATTTTAACACACGGACGCTGACGCCCTTTCTCGATCACCGGTCGCAGCTGACAACGCTTGCCTATCCGCCCTTGAGCCCGCACTTACATCACATGCACTGCACAACATGCCGTCGGAGCAGCGCAAGCATCCCTGGATCAGTGCTCTCATCACCATCCTTTCTGATCCATCCACCTCTTCATCTCGCGCTCTTCGCCGCCAGGCTGCCCACTTCTGTATTCGCGATGGCCTTCTTTATCATCGTAATTACCTTTCTGACGGGCGCAAGCGGCTTCTTGTGATACCCCGACATCTCCGTGACCTTATCTGCGACGCTTTCCACGCGGACCCGCAGTGCGCGCATGCCGGCCTCTTCAAGACCTACGCTCGACTAAACCTCCGATTTTATTGGCGCGGCATGTATAACTACGTGCGAAAGTTGGTTCGCTCCTGTACTCAGTGCCAACGCCATAAATTACCTCCCGGACAAGTCTACCCGTCAGAACCCCTTCCCTGCCCAAGTCGTCCCTTTGATCGTGTAGGTATTGACATATACGGACCGCTACCATCCACTCCAGCAGGGAACCGCTGGATTATTGTTGCCGTGGATCACTTGACCCGTTATGCTGAAACCGCCGCTCTGCCGACTGCCACCGCCCGCGACGTTGCATCGTTTCTGTTACACCATTTCGTCCTGCGCCACGGTGCCCCTCGCGAACTTCTGAGCGATACAGGCCGAGCCTTTCTTGCCGATGCTGCCTTTGGTCCCCTTGCCTTCTTCTTCTTTCTGGGGGTGTTACGTGCCAAAACCAGTTCTGATTATGAGGCACGCCGTAGCGGAGGGCTCCGGATTATTTTGACCACCTGGGGTTCTTTAACGTGCACTACAACGCAAGCACACGGGCGTTTTTGCATTTCGCCTCCGTCGAAATGCGGCCGCAGCGGCCGGGATTCGATCCCGCTGCCTCGTGCTCAGCAGCGCGACGCCTTAGCTGACTGAGCCACCCCGGTGGGTATGTCCCCTTGCCTGAAAGGCACTCATTGGAAGGGGTACACAGGTTGAAGGCACAGAAGGACAAAATCGCTCCTATAATCGTTAGATTTACAGAACAAGCAACCAGAGACTTGTGGCTCTCCAAGAAAAACGTCCTTCGAAAAAACAAAATTTTCGTCAATGAAAATGTTAAGAAAACGCAAAAAGAACTTTTTGCGTTTTCTTATAGTCGAGCTCTTAAAAAGAGCTCGACTATAAGTTTGTCTGGACGCGAAACGGCAAGATTCTAGTTCGAAAGGCGGAAGGCGCGAATGTGATAAGCATTACCACTGAGAATGATCTTGCAAAATGTACTAGATGGCCTCGTTCGGATCTTTTCATGATTGGGACCTTCATATTACAAATACCTTAGCTGATAACAAAATAAAACAAGAACTTGGCTTAGTACACATAAATGTGCACAGTATAAAGAAGAATTGGGATCAATTATGCGCATATTTACACGCTAGACTCTTTAACATCGACGTAATTGTGATCACCGAGATTAATCTGAATGCAAGCGAACAAGGCAGATATAGGCTCAGGGGTTATTCCCAGATTGCTGTATGTCGAGAAAATCGAAGGAGGAGGAGTTCTGGTATTTGTAAAAGATAACTGGGTTTTCAACAGGCTCGAAGTAGCTTTTGATTATGCAGAAGTTATTGTTGTCACCCTAAGTAAAGTAGATGTCACCTGCACCGTATGTGCGATATACAGGCCTCCCAACATGGACACAGATTTGTTCCTAGAGGAGCTAAACTCTCTGTTGAAGAAGTATATGAATGAGTGGCAGCTTATACTGGTAGGCGATTTGAATATTGACATAATGCAACTGTCGAGGAAAGCGGTGACAGATTATCTTAATTTACTAGTAGAATATGGACTAGTAAATATAATTAATGAATACACCAGAGAGGAATATTTGGGTTCAAGAATAACGAAAACCTGCATTGATCATATTGTCATTCGGCTCAGACAGCAGTGCTATGCAAGTGGCGTAATTAAAGTCAGATTAGCAGATCATTACTTTATATCACTTGTAGTCATGTCCGATAATGACACAGAGGATTGCAACGTAAGAACAAAGAAACAAATTATAGACAACAGAAAAAAGTTGACATGTACATAAAGGACACGGACTGGATTTCACTTTTACATTTATACCAAGCCAGTTTATATGCCAAATTTGTTGAAACTTTCAGGATGATATACGTAAAGTCGTCTAAAATCATAACAATTAAGCAAAGAAGTCATAATACGAAATGGATAACGAGTGATATTATTGAGTTGTGCTTTCGAAAAGACAAAGCATGGCAAAGGTGTAGAAAATAACAAGGCAACGAAAAACACAGAGCGGAATTTAGAACTTTACGAAACGCGGTGACAGCTTAGTTACGCCTGGAAAAAAGAAAATATTTGATGTGCAGATTTTCGGAATGTAAGAAGGACGTGAAAAAGACTTGTACTGCAGCAAACAAATTAATGGGCAGATCCAAACGATCTAGCGTCGATGATACGATAAAAAAAATTCTCAAATGAAAACAAACAAATGTGCGATAAATTTAATGAAACCTTTATTGGTGCAGCAGAGAAGCTGAAAAGAACGGAGTGACAACATTAAGAATATGAACCGAAACGCACATGCGCGAACTCAGCTTATCTTCCAGCGATGACCGAAATTGATCTTTCGACGATAATTCAAGACATGGTAAAGTTCAAGTCACCAGAGTTTGATAAAATTCGTCCTCGAGATTTGTACTTCAACTTTCACATACTCAAACAAGTACTTTTAAATATTCTAAATGGAATTTTTTAAGCAGGCATAATACCAAAATAAATGAAAATTTCAATCGCAAGACCTGTCTACAAAAACGGAAAGAGAAGTGATTGCGCAAATTGCTGACCGATAGCGATCCTGTCTATACAATAGCGCATATAATGTAAAAAAAATGTAAAAAGTATGTGGTCTCTGTAATTCAATCATTCTGCGAAAAGTATTCGCTGAATAATATGGCGCAGTTTGGGTTTACAAAGAATAAAAACACAATTTCTCTGCTAGAAGAATTCTTGGACTATCTTAGTACATCAATAAAAAATAATAATGTACTTTTAGCCCAATTTTTAGACCTATCAAAGGCTTTTGATACGGTAGTACATGAAATATTACTCAAGAAGCTAAAGAATCTAGGATTCTGAGGACACTTCTATAATTTTTTTCTAAATTATTTTACTGATCGACTACAATCCCTACTGAAAATTCCATATGCCCCTTAACTCCCATATCCAATAATCCGATATGAAACATATAGGATCCCATACAGAAACTCGTTTTTCCTATATGCCATGTGATGTTATTGGATAGGAGTTATGGGGAATACGGGGTTTTTTCAGTAGGGATGCGTTAAACTAGATGATAGCTACAGCAATCTCCAATTAATAAAGTGTGGTCTGCCCCTAGGGAGCACGCTAGGGCCAAAACTCTTTAATATATATGTCTCCGATCTCGGCCTCCTGCAACTGAAATTAAACTTTATCAGTACGCTGACGACACTGCGATAGCGCTACAAATGAGTGACTATAACTCGGAACGTCAAATATTCCAAAGGGACGTATCAGTAATCGTAGACTGGTTCGCACATAATTCAATTTTCATAAATCATCAAAAAACTAAACTTATCTGCTTCAGTAATCCACATAAGAGGCTTTCATTTAACATGAGTGTATATTTGCACGCCCCACATTGCAACGCATGTATTTGTCAACCATTACAGTTCGAGCGTGTAGTTAAGTATTTAGGAATTTTATTTGATCAGCACCTTACCTGGAATAACCATGTGATACACGTTTGTGGAAAGCTAAGAGCTGTCGCGGCCATGATGTATAATCTGCGCGGGAAAACGCCTATCAACCTAAGAGTTACTATATATAAGGCATTAGCAGAATCAGTAATTACATAAGGTATAACGTTATATGGTACATGTTCTGACTATAAAAAGCAAGCTATTGATGGCGTAGTTAAAAGAATAGTCATTAGCATAACTTATGGAACCGGACTAGAACAATCAGACAGAGGAGAAAAGTATAATATTCTCGGAATACTTCCAGTACAGGAGCTATTTAAGTATGTGGTTGTAACACGACATTATTATTGTAATTCTTTTAAAATATTGGTAGAAAAAAGATTTCGCGTTACGAAAAACAGAAAGGTATTTTAAGCCAAGAGTGTTCACAAACTATGGAAAGAAAACAAGAAATTATGTCCCCGATATTTTTAATGAACTTGAAGCAACACTGTATGATATAAATTCAAAATGTAAAATGATGAAACAAGTGATGAAGTGGTATTCAACTGTTTATTGTAATACAGTATAGACGACTTATAACGTAACCGCTTATAGTGCAGGAACGGATATAGTGCGGTCTTTTCAGACTCCCGTTAATTTTCCCATAGCACTCTATGTATACACATATCACTTATAGCGCAGTTGCGGGAAACGAAATACCAGTTACAGTGCCGCTGCCTGGGAGTACGGAAGTCAGCGGAGACGGCGAACGCTCCCCTCAAACGGGCGCCCCAATGAGTGCTCGAGGAAGAAAGACGAAGTGGAGGAGAAGCGCACGTGGTGCGAACGAACGGCCAGTGAGGCTGAAACCAGAATCTTGAGTGCGAGTCGTGAAATATCACGGGACGCATAGCGAGCGAGGGCCACGAAACTGCCAACGCCGGCAAACGCTCGCTTCACAATAGCGGCAGTAAACGAAACTTCAGAGAGCGGGCGGCGCCGGCATGGCACTGCGAAGGGCGCACGCGGAGACCGTGGAATGTGAGGGAGAAGGGCGGCAGGGAAGCGGATTTCGCCTCGGCAACTCCGCCGCTTTGGTGGCTCCCCTCGCCCTCCCTCGTAGCTCCCTCACTTTCAACTGTCAGTGACCCGTTCGCGCCTGCCGCCGTGCAGGCGCCGCCGCTCCAGCCGGCCCGGCGCCAGCTCCCCGAAGTTTTGTTTTCTGCCGTTATCGGGACGCGGGCGTTTGGCGGCGTGGGCAGTTTCGTTAGCCGGCCTTGGACCCCGCCGCTGCTTCCCTCTGTACCGTAGCCGCAGCGTGCAAGGTCAACACGTGACTAGAACGTAGAGGAAGCATAAAGGAGGAAGAAGGGTTCACTGCCATTTTAGACGCGTGACTACGTTAGCGTGGCTAAGGCGTCGGCACGTACACGCATGTTTCGGCGCAACGCAGAATCGGCGACCTTGCCATTTGAGAGCGGGTCAAATTTCCGCCGCGTTTTTTTTTTTCTT
This sequence comes from Dermacentor silvarum, assembly GCF_013339745.2. Classification (NCBI taxonomy): domain Eukaryota; kingdom Metazoa; phylum Arthropoda; class Arachnida; order Ixodida; family Ixodidae; genus Dermacentor; species Dermacentor silvarum. The sequence continues at coordinate 114,770,585 of NC_051160.1, read as the reverse complement.
CTTGAAACGGTGAACAAGCTCGCGGGCAAAGCGGCCGCGGCAATGAGACTCATCAAGAGGGTGTCCAACAGAAGAGCGGGGATGAAGGAGGAGAGCCTGACTAGGCTCGTTCAATCCTTTGCAGTTAGCCACATAACGTCGTCGCCGCCTTCCACAACTGGAGGCCGAGTGAACGTAACAAGATAGACGCCACCATACGCAAGGCGTATAAGGCGGCACTCGGTCTCCTCGGGAGCACGAGCACCGAAAAATTCATGGCGCTGGGAGTCCACAACACGCTGGACGAAATAGCCGAGGCACATAGAACAGCGCAACTCGAACGTCTCTCTGAAACGAGAACCGGAAGACAGATACTGCGGGACCTTGGCCTCGAGCTGAGCGAAGGCAAGCAGCAGAACAACGTACCTATACCGGATAGCATGAATAGAAAGCTCAGGGTCTGCCCGATCCCGAAGAACGTCAACCCCGAGCACAACAAGGAGCGGAGGTTGGCGAGGGCCAGGGCTCTCGTGGACCTCCACGCCAGAGAAGAAGGCGCCGTCTACGTGGACGCGGCGGAGTATCGAGGCAGCAGCGACGCATACGCGGCTGTGGTCGTCGGAGCATCGACGGGTGCAACGAAGACCGCAGCGAGCGTCCGGACTCGAGAAGCGCACCAAGCGGAGGAGGTGGCTATCGCCTTGGCCGTCTTCGACCCCGGATGCACTACAGTGTTATGTGACTCTAGAACGGCAGTGAAGAACTATGCCAAGGGTATGGTATGTAGTGAGGCCGCGCGCATACTGCGCAAGGTCGAAGACATCGGGCGCAAAAGTGCTGCTGTGATCAAGTGGTTTCCGGCCCACATGGGCAGTGACGTGTCGGAACGCGGGAACGCGAACCACAACGAGACGGCCAACGCGGCCGCGCGAGGACTAACCAACCGCGCGGCTGCAAACACGGCCGACTCGGAGTGTTGGTCGCGGTACAGTGCCAAGGACAAGATGACCACCTTCAACGAAATAGTGAAATGGTACAGACTGAACAGACAGACTATGCCCCCACCTCACCCGGGCCTTACCCGGAAGGAGGCAGTGTTATACAGACAATTACAGACAGGGTCCCTGCTCACCCCGGTGCTAGCTAAGCACGTGTGTCCGAGTGTGTACACGAGTGACGTGTGTAGACTGTGTGCGAAGGAGAGAGCTACCGCGGCTCACATCCTTTGGGACTGTGGTATAAATCCGAGAGAAGCCAGTGAGAAGACGACGATCCCGCCGCAGCTAGAGGCTGCAACGAGGATCTACGATCAAGAGACACAACTCAAGGCCGTCCAGCAGGTCTCGGCAGCTCTAGGAAGGCAGCAACCTAGCGAAACCGAGGATAAGGGGGGCGGCACCCCCAGGAAGGGGGCGGCGGCCCTCTCGGACCCGCGGAAGTAGCGAGGGAGCAAGACCTCGAGGAGCAAACGCACGAGACTGACGTAGTGGCCGCGTCGCGATGAAAGCTCGTCCTCCCTGCGTGGAGGGAGCCTAATCGACTCTGCAGGCATTCTCAATAAAGTTATTCTCTCTCTCTCTTTCTTTTTTTTTTCGTTCGCGCGCGACATTGAGGGGTCTCCTAAGCTTTTACTCTATGGCGGTGCCGGAGCAATGCCGGTCGGAGGCGCCGCCGCGTGATTTGGTTCGAATTAACGAGATTCGACTGTAAATTGAATGCAAACGTTCTAGCCGCATTCCTCGACTGTCGCATACACGTGGCGGCTCGGTGCACATGTTTTGCATATGTGCAGGCCTTCAAAATTGTTGCTTTGGTTATAGTGCGGTACCGCTTATAGTGCGGATATTTGCGACTCCGGTTTACTTGCGTTATAAGCGGTCTACACTGCACGTGATTTTTTATTTGTATGCTTACGTGACTGGAAAACGTAGCATTTATTCTTTGTGTGCTTGAATATTTTCTTTGCAGTTGTATAATTTTGAACTGTAATTCTATAATGATTCATATCTCTATTCAAAGGTGTACCACCTGCTGCCTGGTCTTCTAACAAGCACAGCGTGCTTAGATTGACCAGCAAACATTATCTGTGAAAATGTATTTGAAATAAACTTTGACTTGATTTGATTGATTTGATCGCATGTGCGCTTGGATGGGTGCTAGTAAGTTTAAGTATCTCAACTAAAAGCTGTCACTGCGTCAGGGACGCTTAACAGGAAGCTTTACCTCAGGTCCAACTCCGTTGCCGCTTAAGTATATATAAAACGCGGAAACGTTTGTCTGAGATAACCCCTGAATCGATTTTAATGAAATGTGTTGCAAACAAAATTTCGACTAAGGCCCTGAATTTAAAAAAAAAATTGTAATATTTCCTCGCCTGTATTCCGATGAATAAGGTACAGGTGCAGCAATATGCAAGTTTGAGAAAAATAGAAGCACGAAGTTTACAAACTCGTAGCTCTGCGCCAAGAACAGGTATCGCGGTTGCAACAAACCTCATCACATTTGGTGCAGTAGCTGCCGAGAAAACCGGTTTCTCCTTTTTATGTATTTAATTAGGAGCCCCTGAGACCAAAATCGACAGTGCGCAGTAGACACAGCAAACGAAACAAAACAGGAATTTAATTATGAATGTGCTGAACATTGTGCTTACCTCTACCTCCACGTCACAAACAACGTCGTCTTTGACTTGCGAAACGCACTTCCTCTTGGCGAGGACGATGTCGTCTCCGGTGAACTCAACCTCGTCAACTACATGGCTAAGGAGAAGCTGCCCCTTCGCCACATTGCAGCCGCGAAAATAGTTGTCCACCGCACAGATCCTCTTGAAGGCCGATCTAAGCGTGAACATCGTGCACGTGCGCGCTATGAGACCTGCGCAAACACGTCCAGTACAGCAGGCAATCAAGGCGGTGGGAAGAAGACACAGGAGAGGGTGTACACCCACTCGTTGAGATTTTTCGCCGCACGCGGCGCTCACGCCGGCGCGCCAGCGCCACTCGGCGGTGCCGTTGTGCCTAGCGTGAAACACGCGCAAGCTGCCCGTCCGCACGAGCTCAAGGCTGCGGCGAGGCGTCTGCAGTGGAGTGATGATGATGATGATGATGATGATGATGATGATGATGATGATGATGATGATGATGATGATGATTTATTGGCATCCCCTTTGAAACGGGGTGGCGACAAATAGTCACCTAGCCTGCTGAGTGCGATGGAACGGCACCGCCATCTGGCGGCTGCCCAAGGAGCGGCGACAGCGGCGGTAAGCGCACGGGCGGAGATTTTTACAACTGAAGCTGGTTTAGTAACGTTGGGCTGAGGATACCGGAAAGGCCACAGGAGGAGGACGACATTGCTTTTTTTTCTTTTTTTTTGTGGCGCGCCCGCAGCGCGTAGCGCTGCAGCATTTGCCATCGTTGATCGTGTGGGCATTCTGAACTCGATGCACGTGTTTACTTTAAATGTTCAAAAAATATCTGGGGTGGTTTAGGGGCACTTTAAAGAGACCGCAAACATTCCTCGAAGATCATGAAGATTTACCCTCAACAGTGTTCGGATTCTGCTCGCACATGTCTTCGCAAGACTTTCTTCTCGAGCTCAAGGAAGAATTAATACCACCCGCCAGGCGCAACTCATCCACAGCCATCCTTGCTCTGGACCTCAAGCGTCGACCTCAACCGCATTCTCTTGCAACTTGATACCCTCGACTGGGGCCTGAGCCCCCAAAAGTACATCAAAGATTTTCCTCGCAGGTCACAGGGCAATACTGAAGGTGGGACAGCTCGTCAGATCCGATCCTTCTCGGCAGCCGCGGCAGCCGTCAAGTGACCTTACTTTCTACTTTGTTATTTAAAATGAACTCATCCGTCGCCCTCCTGCATTGGACTCGATTCCTGGCCGATGACATTACGTTCTGGTCAGGCACGAGATGCCCAGCAGAAATGTAGCGCCGCCTGCAAACCGGAGCCGCGCCTACGTGAGGGATGATTATGTCACGTCCAGCGGCCTCCAATGTGCTCCACGAAAATCCGAACTATCTATGAAAGAAGGAACCTTCCGTGCTCACTCACTGTCACTATTTTCATCAAGGACCACATCATCGTTCCCTCTCCGCATCTCAAGATCCTCGGTATGACCTTTAGGGCTAACAGCGTAATCTCTCTCCTCATAGATGAAGTCAAATACACCACCCGCAACACCCGCCACAATCGAGTCACCCTCATAGCCCGACGTACGCGTATACGCACCAAAACGGATGGAATGCGCAAGGCAGGCAAGGCTCGCCTAGTCCAGACATTTATGATGTTCCAAATGCATTCTTCATCGACATAGAAACCGAGAAGGTGGATGCTACGATCAGGAGAGCTTACAAATAGGCCTTCGGACTTCCCGCCAGCTCAGCCATCGACAAACTTATAAAACTCGGCCTGTTCATAAAAGCCGATCTTCTGAGTGAAAAAATGAGTCTGCGAGCCACAGGTGCAGGGAGGATTGTCCTCTCTCGTCTTAAGCTCACAACCCCTCTGCAGCATCACCCTTCCGAAATAATTAGTATCTCTCACAAGATCAGGAAATAACTTTCCATCTCACTGCTCCCCCGCAACATGCACCCCGAGAACACGGCGGGCGCAGCGAAGTGATAGCCAACGACACATGCAAACGCAACCGCAAGGAACCAACCACCGCATATACGGACGAGGTAAACTATCCCGACATAAAATATCCCGGCCATAATTGTCCGACACAATCAACATGTCCCCAGACTAACGCTGCCTTACAAGCGGGAGAAGCTGCCATGCCTCTCGCCATCGTGCCAACTAGAGCTGAAGTAATCATTACGGACTCGCAGGAAGCGTGCCGGAACTTCTCGTGCGGACGAATTCACTAAACATCACAACAGATCATTTACCAACACCCGCCAGACAGACCTATCAGGCTCACATGGGTACCCGCTCACTCTGCCATCTCGAGCAGCAAAACCTCCCACCTTCTGGCTCGATAGTTATTCTATCGCATCCTGGGAGGCACGCAGTAGAGGATGATCCCCATTGATAACGTATCAAGAGATCACGCAGCACTATAGGTTAGAACGACTCACCTACCCACCTGCGCACAAACTATCGAAAGGGCAAGAGCGACAGATATGTGCCCTTTACCCGAGAACCTTCACCCATCCCACTAAATTCCCCACCTTATCCCCGACCCTATATCCCCGCTATGACGGATGCCCCGGAGCGCTCTTTAATATGGTAGGGGGCTGTGACAAAACCAACTACATCGGCATAATTCCTTCTATTCTCCCCACGAGCTTTGGGAGAGAGCACTGACGAGCTCCAACCTCGGTGATCAGCGTCTGCTGGTCTTGAGGGCTGTAGAAACAGGAAGAGATAAAGGCGTATAGGACTAAAGAATCCTCTCCGTTGTTTTGTCTCAATACACACGTTTATTCTCTCTCTAGCTTTGTGCAGTGCCGGCCATTGTCTTAACATTTATGATCGTGCGGGATTTTGATCGTGACGATAAAAGTGGTTACTTGCGCTGGACGCAATAGCCAATCGCTTTCTTGTGCGATGGGCACCCAAGTTTCGTTGTATCGAAACCAATTAGGCGGTACCCAATTAGTAGTGATTATGCATCTTCTCATAATCTTAGTGCATTGTGCATTGAGAAAAAAATTAGAGGCAGCTTCACACTAGTGGTGCGAAGACTGGGCAAAGAGCGAAGCTGGCAATCCCACATAGCCTTATCTCGGTTCGCCCAAGTTTTTGCGCGGTTATGCTTCGAAACTCGGCCACGTTTTGCGCAAGATCACCCCGGAATCATCGACAGCCTAAGGAGCAACGAACACTCGGTCATTAAAGTATCTGGACGCTCAAACGCTTTTGCTCTGTTTCGCGGGCTCGTAACTCCGGATCTTCTGCGAATCGCCAGCGTTTCGCCGCCACTTCGGCGGCGCGATACTCGGGATTGGACCGAAGTCTTCTCACTCGCTCTCTCGAGTTCTTTTTTCGGCCGCCCCATCTTCGCGGCGATGTGCTCGGTGTGGAGAGGGCGGGGTTGTTCTGTCGCCATGGTGGCGACGCGGAGCTATATATCCCGTGGGTCGGCGCAGTGACGTCACGGCTTAGGTCCGCCTCCACGCAGCCGCGGCAACAATTATGCACGGTGTGGCGACGTCATGGCTCAGCAAAGCTGCGCGCGCGATGATGACATGGCTCACGCAGCTGTGGCGAGGCTCGGCGCGGTCGACGCAGCTGGAGCGAAGCGACGCGAGGCGACGCAGGGTGCCGTCATCGCCAGGCGGAGGTTTTGTGGTGTACGCTCGATGGACTATCTTCGAGCTTAAATAGCTTCGCTAGTTCACAGGAGCATGTGCCATTGGGCTTGGACCCTTTCTGCACTATCACCAGGATCGGCCCACATTTTGGCGTTACACCTGACGGCAAACGTCCAGGTTAGACAGCTTCGCTGTTAAAAGCGTTCCCGGTAGTACCAAAGGTGACCTACCAGCGCAACGGAAACATTAAAGACACGTTAGTGCCCCCAAACGTAAGAAAACATTGTTCCTCCGTAATAAAAGCATGTTCTCGCCCCGGGTGCACAACCTGCAGGCACCTTCAAAGTGACCCTAAAATTAAGAGCCCTGCAAATAGCTATACATACTATAAGTGAAAACTAGCTTTACTTGCACTAGTCCCGATGTAATTTATATGCTTGAATGTTCCTTCTGTAAGAAACAATATAGTGGTGAAACGGGACAATCAATGAACGTCAGGCTAAACGGACATCGCGCGGACACAGCTAAAAAGCTTCCCAAAGCCTTCGCTGAGCATTTTAATCAACCAGGTCACAACTTCGATGAACCTAAACTCTACATCCTACAGTCAAATTTCTGTTCTGCACGGGACAGAAAATGCAGAGAATCATACCTCATCCACAAGTTGAATCCTCATCCGCAACCAATAGGCATAAACTTTTCAAAGGGAGCTTTAGAATCGTTTCGATATGCTAAATATCAAACTATAGGCAACAGCACTTAGTTAAATTCAATTGGGTTGCTTCAGTTTCCTTGTTATTGGGTTGTCAATACTATTCCAATCTCCCACCTCCCTTTTCTTTCATTCATTTATATGGATTTTTTTTCCACGGGTACCATGTTCTGTCACTACTTTTATTCTCTCCTTCAGAGAGACGATAGTTCACTGACCTCCGGGAAGGAGATAATCTCCCCCCCCCCCCCCCCCGATGTCCAGGACCCTTCCACGAAAAGGGGAGCCTACATTGATACGTCAACTGGCTGACACAAGGCGCTACCTCACATTCCGCCACCGACGTTGAGTAGCAGAGCTTTTCTATTTTACAACCTCGCCGTTAACGCACCCTCGGTCGCTGCCTCGCCCACTCACCTTAATCGCTCTCTCCTTTAGAAGAACCGTACTTATATACACTGCGCCGAGGAGAGCATATATGTCGCCTTGAAAATACGAGTCCACTTGTCGAAACGTTGGCTCCGGCTTTCACCTTGTTCTCATTCCTCTCATCGCATTGAATGTCCATCTCCCTCCTTCCCCGTGTTTTCTACGGCCAATGAGAGGCATACAGGCGTTCCGCCTCTTGGCCCGAGCATCGAACACTCGCGCCAAGCACTGATGACCAGGCAGACTCAATTGCTGTACTGCAAGCATATACGGTTTGGCTAGGCCTTGTCTGTGCACTCCTCCGCTTATCACGATTGCAGTCGAACCCGGATATATCGAATCTGAAGGGGATCACAAAAAAGACCGACATATACGCAATTCGATCAATAAAATAAACATTATATGCAAAACTTTTCAAGGGGACTTTACTGCTGTTCGTTATACAGAGTAATGCGTTACATGTGGGTTCGGTATATCCGGGTTCGACTGTATCCCCAAAGTACTGCAATTTTGAAGACAAATACTACGCTATAGTGGCGTAAAATTAAGATTAACTCAAACCATTTTATATTCCTCTATATTCTATATTCCTCCTTACAGAACAAATTTACATAGTTATTGCACGCAACGTGAAGTAATGAGGAATGTGAATTTAGTCATACATTTAACAATGATTTCACTCGAGTTTAAATGCACAAAATCAAAATTTATTTGAGGGAACATAGTCAACCAGTTCAAGTAGTTCCAGCTGAGCTTAATACAGCTTTCAGAGAGGAGGCACTGCACCTCTTTTTAGGGTTCGATGCGTTGAATCCTTTCATGACTACATTTTTAATGTAGACACGTCCTAAATATTCCCGGTAACCAATCAAACTTTGTCAAATCGTTTTATTCACGGCTTCCTCCTCTGTCGTAAAGAAAATTACTTTTAGTTGTGACCAAGTCTGCCGTTGCAATTCGTTTTATAAATCGTTTGTTCTTGAATCCTATACTTTACAAACTCCAGAACACATTTGGCACTAGGGCCTTGGGTTATGTAGGAATCCTTAACTCGAAGATCATAAACGGGACGTCCATCTAAAAAAGAAAGAAAATCCAGCAATAAAATGTTTCAGTGGTTTAAAATAAAGGCGTGCGAAATATCTTTTTAAAATATGTGTTTTATAGTTTTATAAATTACGACATTACCGCTTCCTGCCGTTACTGCTCAGGCGCAAAGAGATCCTTTCACAAATGCCTGATCGTAAAGTCAAGGCTGTCTTCTACATGAAATTCCTTTGCATCGCTATGGCAAAAGCATCAAAAGTGGTTAGTTCCTAGCTACCAGGTTCAATATTTCATTGTACAAAAAAATTCCGGTCTATCAACGCGAAGGTCGCCACAAACGTGTCTACATTTAAAATATATAACATACTATTAACGTGGAATGATATCCTGAAGAATTGCGAATATACCAGTTCGCCATGCGCTGCACCCACTTCATGTGTCATTGGCTAGTATACTGTAGCAATTCCTTGCACTTCAGTGTGTGCCGTTCCAATCATCCGCTGGTCAGGACCGCCAGATTCTAGTGATAACGTGGGCAAAGCGCCGCTCAGACACTGACGAAGCGGATAAGCAATGACAATGCAAAGAATCGTTACATCATCTCGGTCCTTCTCACAGTAGTTGACCTTCTGTGAGCGCGGCCGAAAATTCAGAACATTGACAACTCCTGTATAACTTCAGGGAAAAAATAGGACACGGAATTACGCTCAAAGCCGGTTATAGAAATTGATCCACGCTGCCGGAATATTTTGATACATCACTAAATTCGATATATGTAAAACCGCGGGTATAAAAAAATTGCCGCAGTTTCACCCGAAAGGCGAAGCACCAATTGCAATAGCAAATTAGTAGAGAGCTATACGGAGTAAGGATAGTAGTTTTAATCAGCTGTATAAACTTGGACATGCAGCAGCAACAGCAACGCGCAGAACTGTTGTCGACGCCGTCGGCGTTTTGCCCGCGTTCGCACCGAACGCGCGCGGCGTTTTTACTATAAATACGTATTTGGTGCCGCAGCTAAACGTCGCCTCCCCTCCCTCCCTCCCGTCCCCCACAGCCTTTCGCGCGACGGAAAAAGTTGCGTTTGCTCTCTATATATGGAAAGGAGGAAAGAAACGCTTAATTCTGCAGCTTGGCGCTGAGCCGTGCTCCCTCAAGGGCTGCAGAAGATAGCGCCAACCTTTCCCTTTCCCTCAAGAACCACTTATCATCATCATCATCAGCCCTTCAGGGAGCACGGCGCAGAACGCGCGTTTGCTCTCCGACGTGCGTTCGCTCCCCGTGAAAGCGCGCGTCCCTCGCGCCCTTTCACTCGCACATACAGCGTCCGGAGCGCGGCGACGATTTCATCGCCGTTGACGTCATACGGAACCTCACGGTGACGGCGATGGTGACGAGGACGGTGACGCCGACGGCAGAAATCTGCTTTGGAGTGTCCATATAATTGCTATCGCAATAAAATAAATACATATTCAGGTTGTACAGCTACAGATGAAAAAGATTAGCACGAGTGGCCGATGACCTGACCAGGGAAATTGCGGTACGCGGCACTCTTATTTCAGCGCACACTGGTACCTAAATTTCCACAAGATTCATGATTCAAAGAGGGGTTGCCTGTCACTCTCGTTTTCGGCGTGCTAGGGCATCATAGCGTCGCATGCCGCAATTTCTCTGATTGGGTGATCGGTGACTTGTGCTAATCTTTTATTGCGAGAGCAATTATATGGACACTCAAAGCTGATTTCTGCCGTCGGCGTCGCCGTCGTCGTCGCCGTCGCCGTGGCCGTGAGGTTCCGTATGACGTCAATGGAGATGAAATCGTCGCCGCGCGCCGCCGAACGCTGTATGTGCGAGTGAAAGGCCGCGAGGGACGCGCGCTTTCACGGGGAGTGAGCGCACGGCGGAGAACAAACGCGCGTTCTGCTCTGTGCTCCCTTAAGGGCTGCAGAAGTAGGCGTCTCTTTCCTCCTTTACTATCACCATATATGTAGAGCAAACGCGCCTTCTTCCGACGCGCGAGAGGCCGTGGGGGAGGGGAGGGGGAGGGGGAGAGAAGGGAGGCGACGTTTAGCTGCGGCACCAAGTGCCTATTTATATCAGAGGCTCCGGTAACAGTCACCAACGCCGCACGCATTTTGAGCGAACGCGGGCAAAACGCCGACGGCGTCGACAACAGTTCTGCGTGTTGCCGGTGCTGCTGCATGTCCAAGTTTATGCAGCTGATAAAGCTAATATCATTACTCCGTATAGCTCTCTACAAATTTGCTATCGCAATTGATTCTTCGCCTTTCAGGTGAAACTGCGACAACTTTTTCTGCCGCAGCTGTACGTGGCAAAATCTAAGATACTGGGTAAGCCGTAGTGTAGAACTCCGATTCTTTTCACCACCTAAGGTTGTTTACTGTGCGCCCAACGCCAGGTAAACGAGCGCTTCAATGCTCTTAAAATTCTTCGTTGACATTACCCACTTTGTGGTAGGTCACTTTGTATCGACCTTCTTTGGCCCCGTGGCCCCATTTGTCTACTAGTTAGGGTCACTAAGTAATTTATGGTTGCTGTCTTGCCGAGCAGACAACATTGGTCAATGTGTATGTGTCCGATTAAACAACTTGCTACTGGCTACTGTCCGGCTTACTGCACAACTTTGGTCACTTAGTGTGTGCCACTGGGAATGGGGCCCGAAGTTCGGCACTACGCATGTAACGTTAGTAGGCGCCCATTGTTGGCCAATCCACCAGAATGGATGAGACACAGTGACACAATGGCTTTGTGTCCTCAAATAATAAAAAATCGATAGCTGTGAAGTTTTCGTTACTAACACGTCACGGAAAGTTATTGTTTCTTTTGTTTTTGAAGGCCTTCTTTTGAAACAAAGAATTTCAGCACCTTTCTGGATCTTTCTTTGCATACATGCTTGTTTTAACCAATGAAAACAATCGCAAAATGTTGGTTGTTTTTGCCGAGAGTGCTCGATAACAAAAGCACTCTACAAATGACGGAGTTTTCTTTTGGGGTGCAGTGACCACCACAAAATATGCTATGTCGTATTATATTTCGGCATTGTGTTTTATAGCCAGGTTGCCACCTCGTGTGCCTAGGGTGGCAATATGATTCGTCTCTACATTGCTTTAATACTAATGGCATTAACGTGAAGATGCATTTGGTATAAGTTATGCTGGATTTTCTCGCATTCTGCTCCCACCAGGTCGTGGCTACCTTGACAGACAACGATTCCGCGACGTCGTACTCAGTACTCCGCAATGATATACCTTAGCTGGTAACCGAGGGTAATAAACTTGCATGAATGAATATAGTTAGTTCATCATTCACAACAGAACGAAGGTGAGCGACAGCGCTAGAACACCATGTGTGCACCTCACTCTTGTAGCAGCTCGTGCAAATAAACACAGCCAACCAGGAAGGATTCATGGCGTTAGGCAGCTCTATATTTGTTTGCGTTGTGAAACATTGGCCTCTTTGCCAGCCTTTTTTGAAAGTAATCTTGTCTCGAGTTCCCATTATTAAACTGACATTTTAAAGCGCAGCTTTTCATGTCTAAATGCACTGCAGGAAAGCCAACTTGAACAATGGAACTATCTGCGCATCTGCGCACGCAATCGTAGAACACTACAGTTTACATTTGCAGTTGTACCGATAAGAACAAGGCTATCTGCAAGGCCACGCTACCCGGACGAACTGTTTATATATGCATTGAATTGCGCGCGTCACGCAATGCATTCCCGGCCATCGTGATGGGTAGGGCGCGGGTGCAGCGCACGGCAGAAGAGGAGGCTGCCGTACACCAATGTAAGCGCGAGCGCGATCGTGGCCGTAAGGCCGATCCCGTGTATCGGCAACGGCATGCAGTCCGTGAAAGTGAGAGAGAGAAAGAGAAAGATGCTTTGATGAGATGCTGGAGATGCATGTAATCAACGGCTACATGATAAAAGCTATGCAATGTAACAAAATGTTTTTTTCATTCAACGTCAACGTTCAAAAAATACAATCCTAAACAAGCAATCAAATCACATATGGATCGCATCGGGTCGCTCAGCATTTCTTCTGTTCGTTGCGTAGTCGTTGGCTTTGGACTTTGACTTTGATTCAGTTTGCATGGGCGAAAGCTTCGCGTTCAACCTTATTTCCATAAGAAAGAGGCTTTGATTTCTTTGTCCACTATATCATCGAAAACGTTTAAGTATGATCTATGATGGCTTTCTTGTCGTAGGATTTCATTGACGAACTAAGAACGGAACTTATGCTATGCCTCTTTCCTCAAGGAAGGGGAAGAGGTAGTGGGGTGTTTTAATGAATTGGGGTGGCGAAATTCGCAGGGTATATTTCGAGCTGTTAAACGTACAAAAGCTACGGATTTTCTACAAGGCGAAATTCGCAGCGTATATTTCGACCTGTTAAACGTACAAAAGCTACTGATTTTCTACAAGGCTTTCAAAAAAAGAAATTTTGGATTAAGCGTAAAAGAAAAATGCTACAGAAATTCTGAGAATTGTCTGCTAATGCGTAAGCATCCTTGGGCCAGGCTGTTACTCTGATTTTGCTTACTTGCTTTTATAGCTTATGCATGTCTACCCATCGGTTTTCCGGTGCAAAAGAATGCTTATGCCTTAGTAGAGAATTCTCAAACTTTCTGTAGCATTTTTGTTGTTTATCATGTCTATCCACCTTAGACCATATCATAACGCTCCAAACATAATTCCATTCCACACAACCACGGGATTTCAATCTAGTTTTATTGATACGTTCTGTACAATTTTACTACTGTAATTTTTCTCCTTTTATTTTCTTTTTTATGACCTTAGCGCAGTGATGTCAGCATTTTTTTAATTTTTAAGGCTACCGATCATCTACTATTTCACTATTATCCCATGTACCCAATCAGATATTCTATAATTTTTTATACTCCTCAACCCGAAGCAGGCTTCTTGTACGTACACCAGTAATGCGGGAAAGTAAGCTGTGAAGGGTGTGTGCCGAGAATGGTTTTCTCTAGGGGTGTGCGAATATTCGAGTTCCCAATTCGAATCGAATAATATCTAATCGAATAACTCGATTCGATTTTCGAACAGCTAGTATTCGAAGTTTCGAATAATTTATCATGACGAATATTTAAAACGCGACAAAGACCAATGGTGCAACTTGGTTAGGGTGGTGTGGTTAAAACTAATGCTAACGTCGTTACAGTAGGCCTTTCGTTAAAAGTTTCACCGGTATCCTGGTTCAAAAGCGGCCGCTTGTGTATATTAAATGAGATTTTGTGTCATTTCAGCACGTACAAAAAGAAAAAAACACATATGAGAAACCTATCAAGCCCTTCACAACTTCGCTTCCGAAACAAAGTCACGGACTTTTGCATAGTTCGGTCGCGTATGCCGCAAGCGCCGTAAAACACTTTTACACAAACATCTTCCTTCACATCCTGTCATAACTACCGTCGCAGCGCGCTTATATTGGGTTGCATCCGGGATCAGGAATCAACATGACTCAGCTGCTCACAGCACAGCGAAGGCTTGCGGAAAAGACGAGTTCCTCCTCCCCAATTGTGCCGTTTATTTACGGGACAGAACCGATCCTTAAGAGGCACACCAACAATTAAAACGAAGCAGCTTTGTTTAATAAGAACTTGCTGAACAGCTTGGAGTCACGGTTCCCTCTTTGTGCAGAACGAAAGGAACTGGTGCTTGCAACACTATGTGATCCGAGGTTTAAATATATTTGCTGCACAAATTCATTCAGTCAGTCACCCGCTGCTGAGCTGCTGGCAGCCGAAATTACTGGTCGACACGCTCGCATGAACTCTCCATTGCAGCACTCTCAAAATCCGAAGCCAATGACAAGTCACGCCGCAAGCAAAGAAGACAAGGGAACAGTCTGCGAGAGCTCACACCTTATAGTCAAGAAGTTAAAAAATACTATAATGTGCCGCTGATCGCAAGAAAGGATGACCCTTTGAAATATTGGAAAGAGCATGGAGCTTCACTGTATCCAGGAATCTCCAAAATTGCTTTGCGATACCTTCTCATCCCTGCTACAAAGATGTCCATTGAGCACATGATTTTAACTGCAGATAACACCGTAACATCGCAGCGAGACAGCCTGAAGCGAGGCCATGGGGAACAGATTGTGTTTCCGCATGACAATTTGTAGCCTTTCGGTAACAGTCACTCACCGCTTTGTGTGCTCGAGGACATGAGCAGACAACATTTATTTGTTCTGTCTATAAATTTTCAATAAAATCTTGTGTATTCAATATTCGGTTCGATATGCGATATTTTTGGCCACTATTCGGCACTATTCGACTCGAATTTGATTCGAGATGAAATTTCACTATTCGCACACCCCTAGTTTTTTTCTCTTTTTTTCCATTTTGCATTCCTTCGTTATCAATTCTAAAGCGACCACTCATCTACATTTACAATATTATAACGATTAAATGTCTTAGCTTCGCCATTTATGCATTTATTTTGTAAATAAAGAGTGTGACACTTTTCGCGGTACCAACAGACTTTGCGGGGGGAACTCCAAAGAATGCTTACGAATTAAAACATTGTACAGAAAAAGCCATATACGTGCTTCTGGACATAAGTACGCGTACATGACTAAATGACGGTGAAATCATGTAGCAAATGTTTGCCTTTAAAAGATACCCATTAATTTTTCCCCCATTCATCTGTAACCATTCACGTAGCTTCCCCTCAGATGTCTACCATTTATTATTGCTGCTGATACCTCCTGATAGATCATCAATCATTATCCATATAGTACACGTTAAGCTGATCTTTCTCGTTTTACGTCATTTTATTTACGGCTTTACTAACATATTTTCTTTTGCACCACTTTGCCAGCACAACATACCGCTTTCATTCTGCAAAACACACCTTTGTTACTTGTCGTCTGTGTTAACGCGTCCTCAAAGGCTTGCATTTTTATTAAATAAAAGCCTGCAAGGCGGAGGAAGTTACATGAAAAGCACATATGCGTAGTGCATTGAAGGTAGTGTAAATCGACTTGTCAAAGTAGTCATGCGAATAAATTGTACTGTGCGAAAGCATAAAGCCCGAGATATGTATTAACGGAAGTGGAGCAAAATAGTGAACAAAAAATTATTTCGCGCCATGGCACTGAAATTATTTTTCGAGCTTCTTAATTACCACTTGCTACCACTTTCTAATAAAACAACAATAGAGCTGGATGCGTCACCATTTTGTATAGGTTGAAACAAATTATACAGTGTATAAAATTTTGCTAAGCCGTTATCAGGACTGCGATAAAAAAATAATCAGGTATATTGCAAATCCTGTGGCCTGATTTGCTATATAGGCTGAGTGGTATAAGTTCAGTGTAGTACATTGCATAGTGAACTGGTGATTCAGTCACAAGCATCTTAATGATGAATACTAAAATAGATTCACGTTTGTTTTAAATATATTCATGGCTTTTTGAAGAGCGCGACAGGCCTTTTTAGAGTATTATATTTCTTTAAATTATATTTTGACTTCCATCACAGCTAATGCACAAATGAAAAGATCAAGCAGGCACATATGCAAACACTGATTTGAGGTTATGAAATACAGTATATTCCTACAGAAGATTACTTCCTTAAAGTTTCTGTTGTAGAGGCTTTGTGCAACTTTTCCTCCTATAGTCGGCCATTAGCCCATATTGAAAAATTATGACATGCGAAATAAAGGTGTTGGCTAAATATTGTGAAATGACCATAAAACTCGTCGCAATTTACATTTTTCTTTGACAAGACCTACGTTTTCCTGCCTTAGCAGAAAATAAATGATGAGTTTTGAGACTTAATGCAGCTTACGCTTTCAAGATCATAGAAACGCACCGTGGTTTTGCGTCTTCACTCTAAAAACCGCGCAGCCGCCATTCTTATGGTAATAAAGCATATACTCTGACTCCATGAAACTGCCACCTGTAAAGAAAGGGTGCATAATTCAGGCCTGTATACTCAGCGAGTATGTCATTGTCATGGGTTATGCATTCAACTCAGACAGGCCGGGCGTTGCCCACAAACTTGGTTTTTTGACGTGGTGCAATACGCATGGTAATAGACACATTGGTGCGCATCGTACAGTGCTCAGCGATTGAAATGCGATACTCGGACCCCATGGCAACGGACGCTTTAAGCGTTACCGGTGAGCGCTGGGTGATCGCTGAAAGTGCTAATGCATGTTACAATGCATCGCAAACACTCTCGCTTTCACGTGATTCAAAAATGCATCAGGTTGGTGGCGCGAGTGCCCGCCGGTGGTGCAAAAATTGTCAAGCAGCCACGCTCTCCGAGTATCGCGTTTCAATTGCTGAGCACTGTACACTCCAGGTCGCACAGCTAGCACCTAGTGCGATCAGCAATCAGAAAAAAACTTTGCTGATGTATGCGAATTCCAGGAACTCATACCGTATGTCCCAGGTAACCCGGGCCAAGCTGTGAAAAAAATGGAGGCGGGGGGGGGGGGGGCTACGAGATACGACCATTTAACCAACGGTGCTTCGTTAGCAGTGGCCTTGAGCATGCTGGTGAATTTTGCGCTTATGACTCATTAGGAAATCAGCCAACATTATTCCTCCAATTTTTAAAGTATACTTGAATAATTGCATAAGCTCGAATGGCAAAGTGTACATCGTGTTTCTGAACATCACATTTAACATTCTTCAACTAGATAAAGTTTTACCTGTTATTTTTTTCCGTGTTTCAGTGTTGTTCCTCAAAGCGCAAAAAAGCAATAATGCCAAGTAAAGGTGGACGCGCACGGTGCGCGCGCGCGACAGCCCCACTTTTAAAACGGGTTTCAAAGAATCAACACTTCTCAATGGCTGAGTTGGTGACCGCGAAAAAGTGACAATGCGACGGCGTGGCTGTTGGCTACTGCCACTAACAGGCAGCTGCTTTACGGTGTTTCTTAGAGCATTTCATATCACTTGGGGGCGGCGATAAGAAATAAGATACGACTCAAGCGAAGCCAAAAATACAAAGAGTATAAAGCAAGCCGCGGCTGCTTGCTAGTTTGTTTTGTTTTTTTACGAAAAGAACGTTCTTTATGAAACTCATACATGTCTCGTTCTACTCCTTTTAGGTGCATGAGAAATCAAGCGCAATATGTGGGAGGAGTCGAATGCCTCATTAATGGTAGCCCGGGCCCCATGTCCAATTCCTTGAGTTTCCCATAATACTTCTCGCGAAGCCTTAAACGGCCGAAATAGTTATCCAAATCTGTATGCAACTTTTTCCCGTGTATACCTGGGATACAGGTATAAACATAAATATATACAGTATACGGATGTTTATCGGACGGCACTTGAAGCAGCGCAAGGGCGACAGTCCAAAAAGCGCAGCACAGACTCTCAGTACGAGCGGCTCTCGAGACTTTATTTATTTATTTATTTATTTATTTATTTATATCGTTAGAAGCCTACAATACAATGACACCAAGGGCAACATAGGTCAAATTCCTTGTAGTCCTTATTTGAATTAAAGAAATGCTAAATAAATGAAAATGAAAACGGATGGCCGTGAGTGGTGGCGCTGTCTAACACTCCTAGGCTTAGTTGCTCGATTGGTAAGAGCATTGCAAGCGTGATGCGGAGACATCGCTTCGTATATGCTGCTTGCGGTCAGTTATTTTATTGGGATAGCAATTATATGAGCACTCCAAGCGGATTTTTGCCATAGGCAAAAATCCGCTTGGAGTGCTCGGAGTGCTTCGTGCTTGGAGTGCTTCGTCGTCGCCGTGATGTTCCGTATAAAGTTGAAAGGCGATAAAATCGTCGCCGCGCGCCGTATGCTGTATGTGCGACCGAAAGTGCGCGAGGAACGCGCGCTTTACCGGAGAGTGAACGCACGGCGCAGAGCAAACGCGACGTCTTCCGTCGCGCCAAAGGCCATGGGGAGAATGGAGGGAGGGGGCCGACGTTGTGCTGCGGCACCAACTGCGTATCTTGCGACCGGGCGCAAGGCGAACTGGCGACTCAATATCGCACGCGAAAGGAGGAAAGCGGGAAGGCAACGCGAGAGGGAGGGAGTGCGGCTTCAACTCTGGAAGCAACCGCGCACTTGAACTTTGCGCATCTGCGGGCGGTCGCGCCCACCGTATCTTGAAAGCTATCTGCACACGGCTTCTACCTTTGTATGCGTTGTGCTTTTCGCCGCTCAGTTTCCGTTGAAGCGATAGACCGCACGAACCCTCGCTCACTGCTGCTGCAGCGCTTGCTCACGCCAGCGTTTTGACAGCGGTTCTCTGCGGTCATCGACTGTGATCTATTCACGTTTGCTTGTGCGCGCTGACACCATGCTTGTTAATTCAGTCAGTAAGCGAATGTGTTCAAGTTTATACAGCCGATAAAGCTACTATGCTTACTTCGTATAGCTAGCTACTAATTTGCTATTGTAATTGTTGCTTCACCTTTCGGGCGGTACTGCGACTTTTTTTTCGTCCACTTTCATTTCCATTTATTTACCATTTCTGTAAATCACTTAAGAACTACAAGTAATTTTCTCTATGTTGTTCTTGGTGTCTTTGTTTGTTGGCTTCTTATGATATCAGTAATAAAAATCGGGCCCCTCGGTTTCCTCTCTTCTCATTCATATATACAGGGTGTTCATGTTTAAGATATACAGAATTTTTAAAAATCGCCTGTGGCAGGTAGTATAATTCTTATCGTTGTGAAAGGTTATTCGAAGAGGCGAAAAATAGTAGCACGAAAAATCGAAACACATATTCAACTAATTAACATAAAATTGACTACTGAACTTCTTAGTTAATTACTTTACGACACATATTGCAATTTACGAATAGCAAACTAGCAAAATAGCAATTTACGGGAGCAAACAAGGCGGCTTGATGAAGTTAGGAAATTTGCAGGTGCAAGTTAGAATCAGGTAGCACAAGACGGGTAATTGGAGATCGCAGGGAGAGGCATTCGTCCTGCAGTGGACACAAATACATGCTGATGGTATATACAGGGTGTCCCAGCTAAAAGTAGCCAATGTTTTAAAAACGACGGAGTGTGCTAGGAGGCTCACACCAACTCAGTGGTGTTGAGGATCGCGTGACCTAGTCTGCGTTATTTTTTCCGGTATGCAAAGTCAATTAATTAGCATAAACTAATTGCCAAACTTCCTAAATATTGGCTTTACCACGAAACTGCCAAAACAAAATTGTAGATCACATTTAAAAATGGCCGACTGAAGTGTTTTTAACTAAGTACCATTGATGGAGCTTCTTGTAATTGCCTTTAAGGAACGCCCGCGAAATACAAATACAACCGCGTGATAGCACCCCTATAGATAGTGTTCATGTGACGTCACGCAGCCATACCTCACCGCGCTGGTACCCAAAGATGGCGACTACGATGACGTCTGTGCAACGTATTATCACGCGCAAACTGTTTTGCTTTTTCACGGCGATTGTTTTTCACCGGTTTATCATTGTTATCATTCTGACGTTAGACGCAAGACGCGCTTTTTGTTGCTGTCATGCTGTCATGTTCTTTGCTTACGCCCCTTCTCGACCTGCTGGTACCCAAAGATGGCGTCCGCGATGACGTCCGTGCTACCTATGTATTCCAGCGCTCCCAGACGACTGATCAAGAAATGAAATCCGCATATCTGTACAGCTGTTCCGGGACGGGCTTGGCGTTTGGAGTGACCGCAAAGTGCACGCCAGCAACTCTGGCTAGTAAGATATGATCGCGAACGAATCGAATAACATGACAACTGCATTTTCCTTCCCGATTAAACAGTTCTGTGGTCAACATTTGCTCAATGCCGAGCTCCTTTTCTTTTTTCTTGCCTTGTGTGTTCGGGCTTCATTCCAGAAGAGGAGCGAATGATGTTTGTGCCACGTCACGTCGAATTGTGACACACTTTCATCACCGCCGCTCGCTCTGTGCGCTCGATCGCGACAGGGCACGCGAGTGAGTCTCGAAAAAAAGCCATGCAAACAATGCCCTTTACTGATCTGTCGTCTGGGGGTGCTGAAATAGTGGTGCTATCACGCGGTTGTTTTTATATTTCGCGTGCTTTCTTTAACGGCAATTCCAAGAAGCTCCATCAATGGTACTTACTTGCGAACACTTCAGTCGGCCATTTTTAAATGTGAACTACAACTTTCGTATTGACACTTTCATGCTAAAGCTAATATTTACAAAGTTTGGCAATTAGTTTATACTACAGCTAATTAACTTTGCAAAACGAAAAAAATACCGCAGACTAGGCCACGCGATCGTCAACACCAATGAGTTGGTTTGAGACTTCTAGCACACTCCGTCGTTTTTCAAGCATTGGCTACTTTTAGCTGAGACACCCTGTAAATATTGTTACGGGGATAACGTTTATTTAGGGAGTGAGTACGGCTATATACAAGGTTTGGGACAAGCAGCCGCGACGGATGCAAGGCTGTCGCGCGCCTCTGGCCACTTCGTCGCCGTCGTCTTCGTCCGACCGACAGTAGCAGCCCCTTCACTGTCTCGTGGCACTACCCCCCCCCCCCCCCCCCCCGGGGCGAGAGCGCCGACCCGGTGTTTGCTACGACGGACCAGAGGGTCCAGTTACGTATGGCTTAAGTCTCGCAACGTGCACGATAGCAGAGGGTGGGGGCGTAGACGGCGCTGGTGCGGTGACTGGCTCGATCTCATACGTAACGTCGGTGACTTGACGTAGCACCCGGTAAGGACCATCGTAGCGGGACAATAGCTTTTCGGAGAGACCGATGCGGCGGGACGGAGACCACAGTAGCACGAGAGCGCCGGGGGAGTAAGAAACGTCTCTGTGGTGACTATCACACAGGGCTTTCTGGGAAGCCTGAGACACTGTGAGCCGTTCACGTGCGATCTGGCGAGCTGTGTCGGCGCGCGCTAGGGCGTCGCGAACGTACGTGGTGGTTGAGCTGACAGGAAGTAAAGTATCGAGAGGCAGAGAAGGTTCGCGTCCATACAGGAGATAAAACGGGCAGTAGCCAGTAGTGTCATGTCGGGACGAGTTGTAGGCGAAAGTAACGTACGGCAAAGTAGCGTCCCAATCGCGGTGATCGGCGGAGACGTACATTGAAAGCATATCGGTCAGAGTTCGGTTCAAGCGCTCTGTGATGTCATCGTTTGGGGGTGATCAAGCAGTTGTGATTTGTGGGTAGAGCAAACGAAGGATGTTCTGACGCGACAAAAATGGCGTCTTGTTCTCAGAAGCTTCGAGACACACGATAGGCATGCTGTCATGAAGGATGGAAAGTCGGCTTTCGGCGGCGCAACTGGTTGGGAGGGCACGGTTATAATGGCGTCTCGCGTGCGTAGTCGGTCGCAACGGCGACCCACTGTGTCTGCTTGATTCGAGGTTGGAAGGGACCAAGAGGTCGTGGCCCAACACAAAGCAGTTGCTAAAGGAAAGCAAGGGTGAAGAGACCGGCGAAGACTGTCTTGCGGCGCTGCATTTTCAGCTAGCGATAGTTGGACGGAGCGATAGAGACCAGGCCAGAAGAAACGGCGCCTGACGCGATCATAAGTGCGGGTGACACCAATTGTAGACCGCTTGCTCATCGTGAAGTCGAAGGACATCTGTGAGATGGGCGGACGAAAGGCGTTCAGGGCCCCGGATGCATATTATGGCGGTATAAGGTGCCGTCCTGAAGGAAGAACAAGTGGAGGGAAGGGTCGGGTGTGGCGGAGTTGAGACTGTCGATGATAGACCGTAAAGCCGAGTCGCGGCGTTGTTCGTCCAGTATATTAACGAGGTCCGAGATAGACAAGACGCAGGCGTCGGTGTCTTGCTCGGAGACGTCAGGGGAATCTACGGGATGCCGTGAGAGACAGTCGGCATCTTGATGAAGCTGACCGGACTTGTGCACACTGAAAACCGAGTATTCTGGGAGGCGCAGAGCCCAACGACCAAGGCGTCCTGTAGGGTCTTTGAGCGAAGAAAGCCAACAGAGGGCGTGATGATCAGTTACGACGGTAAAGGTGCGGCCAAACAGGTAGGGACGAAATTTGGTGACAGCCCAGACAAGAGCAAGACACTCTCGTTCCGTGATGGAGTAATTCTTCTCCGGTGCGGACAGGAGGCGGCTAGCGTACGCAATAACACAGTCGTGGCCGCTCTGACGCTGAGCGAGGACGGCACCGATTCCATGGCCGCTGGCATCTGTGCGAAGTTCCGTCGGTGCAGTCGGATCAAAATGCGCTAAAATAGGGGAAGTCGTCAGGGCATCTATAAGCGCCGAAAAGGCAGCAGCTTGGGGTGAGTCCCATGTAAAAGCAACGTCTTTCTTGAGGAGCGCAGTAAGGGGACGCGCAATGTCGGCGAAATTACGAATAAAACGTCGGAAATAGGAGCACAATCCTATAAAACTGCGTACGTCTTTGGCCGAACAAGGTACAGGAAAATGCTTCACGGCGCGAACTTTTTCAGGATCGGGCTGAACACCTGTCGCGTTGACGAGATGGCCAAGTACGGTTATTTCACGGCATCCGAAACGGCATTTTGAGGCGTTGAGTTGGAGACCGGCATTGCGGAATACCTCGAGAATGGTGGAGAGGCGCTGAAGATGGCTGTCAAATGTTGGCGAAAAAACAATGACATCGTCAAGGTAGCACAAGCAGGTTGACCATTTCAAGCCACGAAGAAGCGAATCCATCATGCGCTCGAATGTGGCCGGCGCATTGCAAAGGCCGAAAGGCATCACTTTAAAGTGATAGAGCCCATCGGGAGTTACGAATGCGGTTTTTTCGCGGTCCAGTGGGTCAACAGCAATCGGCCAATAACCTGAACGAAGGTCAATAGATGAGAAATATTGGGCGCCGTGAAGACAGTCGAGTGCGTCGTCGATACGGGGCAAGGGATAGACGTCCTTTTTCGTGATCTTGTTGAGGTGTCGATAGTCAACACAAAATCGCCAGGTGTTGTCCTTTTTCTTGACCAGCACAACAGGAGCGGCCCAAGGACTCGAGGACGGTTCGATGATGTTCTTGTCCACCATTTTATCGACTTCCTTTTGGATTATGGCGCGTTCCGCAGCGGAAACGCGATAAGGGCGCCGGTGAACCGGTTGAGCATCACCGGTGTGGATGGAGTGCTGAACAACAGTTGTCTGGCCTAAAGGGCGAGTTTCGAGATAAAAGATATCGGAATACGACAGCAAGACCCGGCAAAGATCTTCTGCTTGCGTATGCGAAAGGTCGGCTGATATCATTTTCTCGAAATTGGCACATAGCGACGAGGTGGCTGTGAGAGAGCCGGAAACAGTTCGAGGGCCGTCGACGGCTAACACAGAAATCGCGCATTCTTGCAACGACGACATGGTGGCAAGCGCGATGCCAGCAGGTAGCACGTGGGTAGAAAGACCAAAGTTCAAAAGCGGCAGGCAGGTTTTGTTGTCGCGTACGGTAACCACAGTGTGCGGGAGAACGACAGAGTGCATCAGGACCACGTCGAGAATCGGGGAAACAACGTATTCACCATCGCACACAGGAGGAGAGGGACTTAATGGGACGTACGTGGAGGCTTGCGGTGGCAGGTGGAGAAACTCGACAGAACATAAGCGGCTGGGAGTGTCCGATAGTACGTGGGAGTCGAAAGGGAGCTCCAGTTGAAGTACACCTGTGGAGCAGTCGATAAGGGCTGAGTGCGTCGAGAGAAAGTCTAGGCCGAGGATCACGTCGTGGGGACACTGCGCAAGCACGGCTAAGAAACCAATGGTCTGATGGCCAGCAATGCACACTCGTGCGGTGCACATACCAAGAACGGCAGACGAGCTGCCATCAGCGACCCGTACTGTGCTCTGAATTGCGGGAGTAATCACTTTGCGGAGCTGAGTACGGAGAGCAGCGCTCATTATTGAAATCTGCGCTCCGGTGTCTATGAGGGCCGTAACGGTGACGTCGTCCACTTGAATGTCCAGAAGGTTTCGGCGCGTAGGTACAGTCAACAGAGGATTTGTATATCGGGTCACTGATGCAGCGTCACCTCCGGGAGCTGCACGGCTTAGTTTTCCGGAGCGTAGGTCCCAGTTGGTGCAGGGGACGATGACCGGTATGGTCGCGGCGATCGAGATCGACGGCCTTGTGGGGACGGTGAGCGGCTGAACCTGGAGTGTGGAGCGGCGGCATCGGAAGTATCGGAAGCATGTGGATCAGAGCGAGGCGGAAAACCGTCGAATGTTGCCTCCAGGACGACGCCAAGATCCAGTGCTCCAGTTTGAAGGCGACGACCAGCTACTGTGGCAGTGACGGGCAATGTGTCCAACGCGAGAGCAGTTGAAACATATGGGTCGGTTGTCTGCCGTCCTCCAGTCAGCTGGGTTTCTGTAGCGCGAAGGGTAGACCTGGTTCTGGGTGCATTTGCAGGGGTACGTTCGGATGTACGAATGGAACAGACGGCCGATGATAATCCCATGTTCGCGAACTCCTGGCGGACGACTGCTTTTATGAGTGACACGGTGGGCAGGTTGGCTGACTGAACGTCTGGAAGAACAGCCGTAGGAGCTAGAGCTTCAAGTTCGCGGCGGACAATACGCGTTACATCTTCTGACGCTGTAGCCGGTACAGGCGTCGGTGGGTCTTCGCATGATGATGTGGCGGCAGTGTTAGGTAGCCGAAGGAACTGGCGGGTGATGCGGCGACTCTTCGCTTGTTCAAAGCGCTGACATTCCTTAACTATGGCGTCGACCGTCGTACAGTCCTTACACACCAGTAGATTAAACGCGTCGTCGGCTATTCCTTTCAAAATATGCGAAATCTTGTCATCTTCGGCCATTTGTGCGTCAACTTTTTCGACAAAAGCCCCAGGACGTCCTGTATGTACGAAATGTACGATTCAGTGGTCGTCTGGATACGAGATCCCAACTCCTTTTTAGCGGCCTGCTGTCAGGTCAAATGATCTGCCGAACAACTCACGCAGCTTCGCCTTGCAAGCGTCCCACTTGTAAGATCTCTTCATGCGTCCGGTACCACACGCGTGCCGTCCCTTTCAGATAGAATATCGCGTTGGCTAACATAACCGTGGGGTCCCACCTGTTGCGGTTGCTGACGAGTTCGTACAGTCGATCCACTCTTCGACATCCATGTGCCATAGAAGGTTCCCGGGTCTTCTGGGTGCAAAAGAATCACAGGAGCCGGTGGCTGCTGCACCGTCGACACTTCACTGGTCATCGCGGAGCAACCAAGACGGCGACCGCTTCGAAGTTCCGTGCTTGGGTGACGGAGCCGGCACGTTGACAGGTTTACCCTGCACCTCCACCAAAGATGTTACGGGGATAACGTTTATTTAGGGAGTGAGTATGGCTAATACAAGGTTTGGACAAGCAGCCAGCGACGGATGCAAGGCTGTCGCGCGCCTCTGGCCACTTCGGTCGCCGTCGCCTTCGTCCGACCGACAGTAGCAGCCCCCTTCACGGTCTCGTGGCAATATATATATATATTATCATATATATATATATATATATATATACAGGGTGTTTCAGCGAACACTTTCAAAATTTATCTAAGGTTGCTGTGGTAGATAGCCCAATTCTGGTTAACGAGCTGGTCTACTCTAAGAGGCGGGCATTACTTGCGCAAGACATTGAAATGCATAATCGAATAATTAACAAACATTCACTAAGTTTTGCCCCTAATGACCTGATGGCCCATATTGTCACCGCAATAACAGGACAAGCAACAGCTGGCAACACAGCAGAACTGCTCCGATCGAGCAGCACGTCTTCATCGTTCTCTTCGTCTCCCCTCACAGAGTCCTCCGCGGCGCGCAAAATAAAGCGCCAGCGAACGGGAACCGCACAACACACGTAAATGCACTGAATTGACGTGTCAATGTATATATATATATATATATATATATATATATATATATATATATATCCACGTCTATTTACCATACCTCCACGACGAATAGCCATGCGGTCCTTTTGCTTCTCAAAAAACTGTCCTTCTAAGACATCATGAATCCTAGGAGGAAAAGAAAAATAAACACTTAATTTCTCTGTTTAACTCGCGAAATTCAAGAAAACATCGTACCTTTCTGTCCCTATGTAGTACGACCTATTAAAGACGAGCGATGTCTTGGTGGCTGATACCTTTGCGTCCATTTTGCACTCAATTTGTCTGCAGTCACTCGTACTGTATGTCCAGATGTGTTCTGACGTATTAACGAACTGAAATGAGAGCGGAAAATAAATATAGTCGTTGCTATACTTCGCTACTACGTTTCTAGCTCTCAATACCACCTTGTGGTCATGGCAGCGCATATGAGACACTTATCACGCGCTTTTACAGTTCCTATGAAATTTATTTTAGCGAAGGTCGGTGCAGTAAAGAATTTTTTTAACGACTAGGGGTAAACCTGTGAAAGTTTCACCAGCGAATTATCATATAAATTGAGCAGCTGTTATCTAGCAGTATTTTATTCTGCAACAATATTCGCCCAGACTGAGCAGTGCTTTTGCCTATGTTACTCCGCAGAACATTTATAAAGGACGAGCGATGGTTTCACACTTTCCCGCACGACCGGGATCAAGCTAAGGTGGCAATTTCTAAACGCGCTCGTGACTTATTTCACCATTGTCCTTCTCAAACATTCCCCAACCTCATCTGAACTGGACAGACAAACTTACAGATGCGCAAGTAAACTAAATAGACGGAAGCACGAGACGTCTAAATCTAGAGGACTCGCATGAAAAGAAAGCAATCTCTGAGCTCTATCGCTCTTCAGAACACGCTGGGCTACAACCAAAGACTCACTGTTTATTCACGAAAAAACGCCGTCCACTACATAGCCAGTAAAGATGGCTCCTCTGAATCGATGCAAGGCTTGGCATCCCCCAGTATACACCAGAGATACTGAGATTACCCAGGCCGTCAACACGCACTTCGATATATCTTAACACACTACATCAAGGCCCCACACACATGAGACTTATCCAATACCTGCTGACGCAGTCATGTGATTCCCCAATACACCCAATCCATACCGAGATTGCCCAGGCAGTCAATATGCAAACTAATCCACCTTTAAGACCAGACCTATAGACGTCTCTATAGACACATCTGCTGATATTGACCCAATATCAGCAGAGGTGGTCGCAATAAGTAAGCCTTACCATGGTCATTTGGCTCACAATACCAGAGAACAGCGACCAAGTCTTATCCAAAGACTACGCCATCAGCTTGGTACCCTCACCCCCGCCTCGTGTTACCGATCATGACGCAGTGGCAAAGAACAGGGGATAGAGTCCAATTTGTGGTTTGTATATATCTTTAGTACTTTAAGAGCTTCGCTTTAAAATAACATTCATCTTCAATTCGGCGCATCAGCTCTTGGCTCTTTTAAGACTTTCCCGTGAAGTGTAATGTCAGCTGGAACGAGTTACCATCATTGCTTCATTGCATATGTGAAGGCGACTGTATTTTCAGAAGAAGGAGCAGGCTTCATTGCAGGGTACGGGAAAGACTTCGGAAATATAGACAGAGAGCACGTCACCTCGTCTTCGCCTTTGTGCCAGAACTCGTGCGCATGCAGCGCACGGTGCATTGCCCAGGCGCTCCTGTTCACCTCTTGTCCAATTCCGTTCGTCACCCATATAGCACACGATGCTACTTCACAACCTGAAACAAACATTTTCAACACTCCCGGCCCCATATGTGTTAGAGGCGCATTTATAAAGTTACAAACGCCTGACCCGTCGCGAGACTACTCGGCCGTTCGACAATTTCAAGCTATAAGTACGCAGTAGCTCTTTGACAACCGGACAACTCTCCATCACGGTTCTTAATTTACCCCGCACTTTTGGTAAAATGTCACCTGGTGTGATAACCGTGTCATTTGTTCTCATTTGAGCTGGAGCCATAGTAGGTCTTTTTTGGGCACTTCCGGAGCGAAACCAGGTACTCGTTATACCATAAGTTTTCTTCAATTTCTCGTCGTTGAGTCGACGTTTCAAGCAGCTTCCCTATTGCAAAAACCAGCGTCTTCCACTGCCTAGTAAAAACTAGTACTTTTTTTTTTTACACTGCATCGCACTGGGAACGCTGGCGCTCACTCGGAGTCACTGGGACACCAGTGAGGTCGCTGGATGTGAGTTGGCTCCTAGTGGACGAGACGCTGGTTTCCCTGCTATGACGCTGCCACGCAGTGGTATGTGCTGCAAACGCACTGGTTCTCGCCTGAGTTCGCCGGCTCGTACTGGAAACGGTGCTGGTTGCGTTTGTGCGCACAATGGTTCAAGTATGCAAGGAGTATAGGCGCTATTGAATATTAAATGATGATACACTTTTATTGGGAGATACGAGTCTCATGCTCTTTTCGAGGTCATTATTGTTATTTTCGTGTCGCAGCTTGGAATAAAAGTGCGTGAGCTGCTCCTTTTAGGCATGTGTATGTGACACTGGTCAACGAAGGCTCATTGCTCAGCAGTAGTGCCTCCTGGCCTTTCGTTCAAGTTCGCCGCACTTCTTATGTCAGTGTCCGTGACAGTGTTCCTGTAATTCTTTTATATTTGTTTATAAGCGATGAGACAACCGATGACTGCGAGTTGTCCGAGTGTTGTGTAGTCGACAGGAAATGAACAATCCCAGCAATCGCACCAAGGAAGCCTGCCGCTGATTAATATTATCGGAGCGATAACAAAGCGGGGAAACTCGAGCGCTTCCGTTTTTTGTTAGTGTACTAAAAATTATAGCAAGGAAAGTTGTGAGGCTCACATACAGACCCGTAATTCACTAGTTATCCAGGCCGAGATTGTTCCCTTCCACCGAAGAATAGGTCCCGCATACCCACTCAGTCCGTCTAGATGCTATCGGCCCGTCTGGGCTCAGGGATAAACAAATCTAACAAGGAAAAATCACTCCATATTTCAGCTTTATCGTCAGTGTTCTTAAATAAAAATTTGTTTCGTGTCAGCCATGTAAGCACAAGAAGCGATGAGCGCCGATGTGACGCGTTATTAGCATACCTGTATGTGCTGCCGCCTTCTGCTGCCAGCTGTATAGTAACCGACGCTTCGCGGACGGAGATATGTGACTACACAGATGGGTCGATTGAAACGCATTGTTGAACTAAGAAAATATTGCATTTCCCTCGCGCGAAGAACACGAAATGGCTCCTGGCTCCCGGGTCAGTGCTTCATCTCAAAGATTTTTTTGAAATTAGAATTCTAATTGTAACCGAAAATCAGTGTTGCGGCACTTGTAATACCTGTTGTTTAACACGGACAACTTTTTCTTTCTTATAGAGGCATCAGTTTTACTTGCGGGGTTAAAGCAAGGTAGATATACCTGGTAGCGAAGCTTCCATAGAAGCCCATCCGTTCAAAACATGGTTGCTTACCGGCGGTTCCTGGGGCTTAGCGCCATCTGTGTGAGGAGAGAACACTTCCGGCGGAAGAAAAAATAATTTGACGTCATATCCGTCAAAAACAGAAGTGACGTCATTTTGTTCTCATAGGTGCGAAATTTGTTTTCGGAGGCCTGCCACTAGAGCTGTATATTCAAATGCCCCGCCATTCGACTTCATGGGCGTTCCGAGTTTTCAGCGCCAAAAGCGATGCCGGAAAAGATCAGCCGTACGGGTGTCGAAGTCGCATCGCTGTACAGAACATACTTTCTTTGGAGGCCGACGAACACTTTCGGCGTAGATTGCGTAGAGTGCTCGTCCTTTCGTCGGACGCCAAGCCCGTCGGCCAGCGCTGTTGCACGAAAAAAACTAAACAAGTATCTGACGGTCGCAACTCACTACTTTTGACTGCACAGGTTAAGAAACAATAAAACTACCCGCGTCACCTAATTCAGACAAACGTCGACATGCAGCACAACACATATGAGGGGGGCGTATTGTAACAGGTGAACTTTACGAGCGCGCCTTTCCACGCACTCCCAGAGTTGCATAGCATTGCAAGTGATAGCGGCGTCAAACGCCCGCCGCTATCGATGGGCGCTCTCACGGTGGGCCCTGAAAAAAGGTATATATTGATAATGATCTAGTAAAATACAGTTGTATCTTTTCTCGCCATGCATATATAAAATGAATTAGGAATTTTATTTTCGTTGAATGAATCTAACTGCGTCTCGCTTTATTTTAAAAACGATTTTTTTTCTTTCCTAGTGTTTATTCCCTCCAAACATAGTCGCGCTTCAATCGCTGCTCCCATAACCACCCTTGCTGATGTCAGTGACAATTGGTTCTGAACCGCTTTTCGCCCGAAGCTTCGCGACCTATGTGGATCGACCTTGGTTAAAGTGCATCTGCCGTGGGTGTGCAAAGCAGCATCTAAAACTGCCGCATTGGAGTTAACATGGTAAATTATTCGTGAGTCATCACGTGTTGGCGTGGCATAGTCGCAACGTACGGCTTGAGATATCAATATTGCTCAAAGGATCGAATCCTGGTTGTGGTGGTAGTTTTTTTTTTTTTCTTCTTCTTTTTCTTACAACATTCAAATGCGTTGTGTTTTCTTTTTTTTAATACACACGGTAGCCAGGTACCGCATGTTACTCGCTCTAGAGCTGCTTTTCGCACCCGTGCTCAGCGCCTTCCAGTATGCCGCACCGGCAAGGTGCTCCAGCACCCAGCGCGTCACACTGGGACGCGCTGGATGCTGCATGGCGCTGGACACCGAGTACCGGGTTTTGCAATAGGGTTTGTATGCGTCGTGTCTTCTGTCTCGAGCGTTTTCAAGCTCGGAAAGACAGAGATCCTCCGACACGGCAAGAAAGGAGCTGGATTTACTTCTGCTTCCTCAGATGTTATAAAAAGATAGGTTAACGGGTGACTGTTTATGATGGCTCCAAATTTTGTTTCCAAATTCAAATATAGCACATGTACCAAGTTGCAATTGAATGGCTCGTACTACGCCACACGTGAAGGGTACATGAGCTTTCTCAACGAATTCACCCCCTTTTACGTATATTGGCCCAGCAAAATCCACTCGTACTTTGTCAAAAGGCTTGGCCATTTGCGCGCGTTCTGCCGGCAGTGTTGCCATTGGGATTCTGGGAGGTTTCACATGGAAACGAGCAACTCACGAGCACTTTCCTGACAATTTCTCCACGCACTGCTTGGCGGTCACACTCACAATCCGAAGATCTGCAGCCGTCATTGGAATTCTAGCGTGGAAGAGTCCCTTGTGGGCACTCTAGACGATCTCCGTCATCGGCATCACTTCATGATCTTCACGAAGAAGTAGAGGGATCTGAACTCTAGGCGGGACAACTGCGATCTGACCGATGTCGCCTCAAACCAAAGGATGCCATTGTATTCCTTACCTAAATCAATGTAATTAATGCTATCAGCGCGGTGCCAGCGCGTTCGCAACTTGCTGATTCTTCAAAGGCGAATTGGTAAAACGATGACTGGTAAGATAAGATAATTCGTCCCGCAGCTAAAATATGGCACTGCGTCCATCTATGATTGCAGGCGTGTTCTCAACCGACCGCCTAGCAGCAGCGCAATACGCTGCACCATGGAGGCAAGGGAAGCTTTCTTTCTCCATTTACTCCATCCATGCGCTGCGCTCACGACCGGTTGTGCTGCGCTTCGGCTATAGTGTACTAGAACACGGTTGAGTGGGACGAGCGGCTGGGGCACCACATGCTTTGCAGTGAGGCGCCCGACGTGGAAAAATACTGTGGCGGCGCTGCGATATTTATTTATTTATTCTACCCTCAAGACCGAGGTATTACAGAGGGGAGTGGGTAAAAAAAAGCAAAAAAAACATACAAAAGTAACTAACAAAGCAGCAAAAGTGGTTTAGTTATTACAGAAAAACTGATTAGTTAATAGTATCAAGGAGCGATTATGTCGGATATGGCCGAACGAAACTTTGAGTTGTCCTTGATTGCAACAACTGCGCCGGGAAGGTGGTTCCATTCTTGAGAGGTCCTCGGAATAAATGATTCTTGACAGGTTGTGGTGTGGCAATGAATTGTTCAAACCTTATGGCTATGGTCAATGCGAGAGGAAGTGTAGGTAGGAGATGATATAAGATTATCGCGCAGGTAGGAATTATGGAAATATAGTTTATGAAATAAAGCAAGGCGAGAGCACTTACGTCGGGCGGAGAGTAGAGGAAGTAGCAAGGAATTTTTCATCGAAGTTACGCTTGAGGTGCGACTTTAATTACTACAAATGAAACGCGCAGCATTGTTTTGGATTAGTTCAAGTGATTGAATAAGGGTTTGAAGGCGAGGGTCCCAGATGGATGAGGCGTACTCCATTTTGCTCCTAATAAGCGTTTTGTATAAGATTAACTTCAATGACATAGGAGCAGAAGAAAAATTTCGGCGAATATAACCTAGCGTGCGGTTAGTATTGTTGATTACCTTATCGATGTGTAATGACCAGGAAAGTGTCGAGGTTATATGGACGCCTAGGTATTTATAGGATGTTACGGCTTCTAGGGGAGTATTATTAAGATAATAGTTCTGCGGAGGAATATTGCTACGAGTTACACGCATACATTTACATTTACTTACGTTAAGTTGCATTAACCATACGTCACACCAGTTAGAGATAGCGTTAATATCGTCTTGTAGGAACTTGTTATCAAAACTGTCCGAGATTTCACAGAGGATAACACAGTCATCTGCGAAAAGGTAAATGCTAGAAGAAATATCATTGGGTAAATCGTTAATGTAAATTAGCAAAAGAAGAGGGCCTAGAACTGATCCTTGGGGCACACCAGAGTCTACGGGGCTAAATGGGGATATATGGTTATTTGACGCAACCTACTGTGACCGATTAAGAAGAAAATGTTCGAGCCATGCAAACAGGTTAGGATCAAGATTAAGTTTGGTAAGTTTAATAGAAGCAATCTATGACACACTTTGTCGAAGGCCTTGGCGAAGTCAAAGAAAACAGTCAGCGAATGAACCTTTGTCAAGAATAAGATGAAGGCTGTGAGTAAAAGAAAGAAGTTGAGTTTCGCAAGACAAGTTTTTTCGGAAGCCATGTTGTACTTTAGTTAAAAATGAATTATTGTCTAAGTGCTTTGCTAAATGCGAGTAGAAAATATGCTCAAGAACCTTACAAGGAATGCTGGTGAGGGAAATGGGGCGGTAGTTGAGGGGCGAATTTTTGCTGCCGGACTTGTGAAGTGGGACCACCTTCCCGACCTTCCAATCTGCAGGGAGCTGATGGGTGTCTAGAGATTGCTGAAAAATTCTTGAAAGTAGAATAGATGAATAAACAACAGTATTTTTCAGAAATTTTGCGTTAATCAAATCAGCACCAGGACTTGATGACAACTTTAGACCTTTAATTACATTTTCGATCCCAAGAGGTTCAATGATTATAAAATCCATAGCTGGGTAATTGCAACACTCAAAAGTTGGAAGCACAGGATCAGTACATGCGACGAAGTTGTTACAAAATACAGAATTAAGTACACGGGGACATACATCATCGGGTACCGGTGAACCACTGGAATCGATCAGCGTGACCGCATTATCTTTTGAGGGGTTAATAACACGCCAAAACTTTTGGGGGTCATTCGCAAGCATTTTGGGCAATGTGTGTACGTGGAATGCCTGTTTGGCAAGTTTTAAAGCCTCTATGTAGGTATCGTTTGCCTCCTTATAAGCATCCCATTTCGAAGCCAGCGCACTTTTATTTGCTATTCGATACAGTCGTTTTTTTCCGGTTGGAAAGCCTTTTTAACTGGGAGTTGAACCAGGGCTTCTTAACATTACATGATATTTCACTTGATGGAATAAACTTATCGGTGAGCTCGTATATTTTATTTTTGAAAACGATCCAGTTCTCATCAACAGTGCGATCATCAAATTGGCTGAAAAAAGGATCAAGAAAGTTAGCTAGCTCAATATTAATATCGTCAAAATTTGCCCTGTCATGTGATAAATTACTTTTTTTTCAATAACTGGTTTTAACACAGGAGACAATATGTTGAAAGAAAGACCCAGGTGATCGCTTAAGCCCGGTAAGCATGAAACATTGGTAACCATGTCAGGATGAGAGCATAAGATTAAGTCAAGGATGTTAGCAGCGCTGGCTGAGAGCCTTGTTGGTTCCAGTACTAAGTGCGATAGGGAAAATAAAGAGCAGAGATCAAGAAAGTCATTACTTTGCGAAGAAAATGGAGAACAGCGCGGAGGATCAGTAGTCCAGCATATGTTGGGGAAGTTGAAATCCCCCAGTAATATAATGGGGTTTGAAGGATGCCGCAAAGTAAGTGTGTTAAGCACATCGTGAAGCTCAGCGGTAAAAGTGGGTGGGTAGGAGGAAGAGCGGTAGCAAACAACGATCGTAATTTTACGATGACCGATATCAACGCAAGCACACACAACTTCAAGGTTACAGTGAATGTGGACTTGATGACACAGCAAGGACTTTGAAATAGCGAGTAGTACGCCTCCGCCTTGGCGAGCAGTGCGATCGCAACGGAAGATACGGAAACGGGACAGGTCAAATATTTCACAATCTTGCACTTGAGGTTGTAGCCACGTTTCTGTTAATGCAATAATACCAGCATCACAGCTATCGACGAGCGAGTCAAGTGCTTCGCGCATGCTAATAACACTTCTGGCGTTAGCAACGAGCAGTGGATTGGGCCGCACCAAGGTCGCGCCCTTGGAAACTGCTGGCGATACTGCTCCTCAGGGTACTTCGTACTACTTCGCGCGCTGGTATTGCATTCAGACGGCTCAAATGGTGTTCATAATTGCATATGACATGTGTTTATGCCTTAAGAATCAATTCCTTTCATTCTCTTCTTTATTCAATTTTTTTTATGCTGCTCGGTGATCTTTTTCGGTCTCGCCCCGCGTTCGGGCCGGTTTCGAGCCGGGCTCGGGCTTAAGGTAAAGGGTGGCGGGCCGGGCCGGGCGGGTAACGTAGATTATTTCCGGGCCCCGGCCGGGCCCGGGCTGAAAACATAGGCCCGTGCAGTGCTCTAACATACATAGCTTCCGGAAAGTGCAGAGAGAATGCCAAAGCACTAGAAGTTACAGAAGCAATTATTGCGTATCTCTGAGGAAGTTCATAGGCCACATTTCCTATTTTACCATCAGTGTCCACTGGGTTCACAGTGGCGGTCACAACCACAATAATATTGTATTCGACATCTTCACCTGGTAGCCTCCTAATTCCGTTCCCTTCAATGCCCGCCCCATCTTTGCAGCCTAAAAATTTCTTCTCCGTCAGCCGGTACATGCTCAGATCTACTAGTGTGTCTCCTCTCGTCTTCATAAGCTCACTCGGGTGAAGGAAATTCCTCGACGTAATCTTTGAGCTGGGAAGAGGGGTCTTTAGACCACCTGAAACCTGGGGCAGGGGTGGGCCCCTGAAGGCATGGTCACATCCTGATGTGCTCTGCCCCCACGTCTGTATCAGGTGCTCACTGTCGACTGTGGTTCGGCACAGGATCAATGACCACATCAAAGTGCTTAGAAGTGCCGGGATATTTACATGTCATCTCAATGACTAAGAGTGGTCAGTTACGAACAATAAATTTTACAGGCACCTTTTTTCACAAACAAGGTCTCCACTCTTTAATTTAATATATGTCATGTGGTGACCCACGTGGTCAAACCAACAGTGCCTTCTATGAGAAGTAACCTATGCACCTGCAATTTAGAACATAACAAAGACATTTGTACGGAACCTAATGACAATTGAAATGGCGGTGCAATCAAAAATAACATGTGTAATGATAGAGCTAGGTAAGGGGCAGTAGCATGCGCGAACCAATTGGGTTAGTTGATCTTTCAATTAAAGGTTAGACCAAACCGTGGAGTGGGCAGGTCATGCATGACGCGAATTGCAGACACCCTGTATCTTTTCGGAGTATGAAGATAGGTGTCATAGGAAAAGAACGTGGTGGATTGCGGCAGAGAATTAGATGGTGTGAAGAGATGAGGAAATTCGAGTGTCCATGATTGAGTACCCTGGCTGAAGACGAGGCAATTGGGAAACGCTAGGAGTGACCCTCATCGTACATGCGACATATTGTCACATTGTAGGGACGATGAAGGCGACGCAGTGTCGAAAATATGATTTACAAATAGAATACCCGTGTGGCACGGACAAAGTAAAGTGCACTTTGAGCGAGTGCACTTCGCGGCTAGTGTCATTCGCAAGCTGCCACACGGGAACGCTTAGTGATACTCGCTGGTGACTGTGTTCGGCGAACTCACTTCGTGGCGGCGAAGTGTATAGCCTCGTTAGCAATGAGTAAAAAGTAGGTAAAGTATTATTGAAAGAAGAGACAGGAGTAATTTTTAGTAACATTGTTTTGAATTGCTAAGGTCACAAGTAGATAATATAATGTGCCACACCGCAAAAAAAACAATAACAGCAAAAAACTTCTCTCATACTCTCGCTTTCGGGCTGTTCACGACCACGCCGGGTAATGGCGGCGCAGTCGTTTGACCGATCGAGTCGTTTTGTTTGACTGTTGCTGGTCAAGTTTCCGTCGCATGCCGGCGCTTGTAAAGGTGGATTGTAAATGTTGTTTCTAACAAGAATAAACTGTTTTCGTGCACACATTTTTATATTAACAAATGTATGCTTTCCCGTCTGACTCCCGATCCCCATGGCCATCAATTTGAAAGAACACTTTTCTTTCTCATATATAGCAGCGCGAAGCCAAAGTGACACTCAGCGCGCTGAAGTGCACTCGCTCAAAGTGAACTTTACTTTGCCCGTGTGGCACGGTTATAACTCCTTATTCGGCGAACTTGTGCCCAGCAACAAAAGTAACACTCAAGCACAACGATAGCGGCGAGCAACGTCGGCGATCGTCGAAAATCTAATCAGCGGGTCATGCGTGTCGGCCTTCATACATGACTCGTCGAAGGTGCCACATAATTTTCCGCGTGCATGCCATAAAGTGCTACACAATTCGCGTCGCGTATACAATCAGATTATACAAGGTTCAGTGACAACGGACAACGGATAGAACTATCGATAACGTTCGAGAATCTTCCCATCGATGCGGGCGTGTCCTGCGCCGAGCGATTACGTTTAACATTTGTTAAGGTACGTTCAGACTACGTACGTAATGTGCAGATATTTCGCAAGAAACGGAAGCGCAAACGCAAAAGGCGCAACTAAGTTGTTAGGACTACAATCGTATACACGAAGCGTTAAGAACGCAACAGTCGTCACGCACGCGAGCGTAATTGTTGGAAGGCCCGCTACTTTTACGTTTCATACAGATACGACAGTTACGGCGTGGCCAGTAAGCGCCGCAGTTTCAGTTTTAAATTTCCGGTGACGCGACTACCGGCATCCCCAGTTAGAGCAACGGCCCAACGGACATGGCTGTGTGTGTGCGTAGTAGCTTGTGTGCGTAGTTCGAGTAGTGTGCGTAGTTGTGTACGTAGTCTGTTTACAGGCGCCATGTTGAAATCCACTGAGACGCCACTGACAATGTGAACGACCAGCATTGTTAACGATCTTAACGCTTGTAACACGCAATACTGTTTTTATGACAGATGCGTGCTTTGCTAACGTTACGACCGCAGTCTGAACATACCTTTAGCCAGTGAAAAGAGGTCAACGGAGAAAGATAAACAAGTACACGTGGCGGGAGTGTCCCTCATCGCACATACCACACATAATGCGCAGATGATGATTATAATCATGGGGATAATAAAGAACCTATAAGCAGGCAGTGATGGGATGATCACTGAAGCGTTCCCATCAGCCCTAATATGGAACTTCCCTCGCTTCACCAATAATTACATGTTTGTGTTCACTCCCTTGGGCCATAATTACACGTTTATATATCAGCCCACCCTGTTTAACGTTTAATGTGGTACCAGCTGAATACGAACGCATGTATAAGAATGACAACACATCGCTGAAACGTACGTGAGTAAGCTATATTCAACCATTGCGGTAAATTACCAGCGTCAACGAGAAGCAAGTCATCAAAAAGACTTTAAATCGCAATCGAATAAATTATTCTGTGAAGCTAATTTGAAAGTGAAATAGAAAAATTTACCTTTCTTATATTCCAATCGTTTTTTCGTTTTGTGAAAAATGCACACTCCAAGCCTATTGAAGAGGCAGCAAAAAGAAAGGCTGCGAGAAGCTTTTTGGTCATCTTAATTTCGCAGTAAGAAACGTGAAGGACAGTAGCCTATAGACCTTCACTACCACTTATTTGAAGCACATATTTCTCATTTCTACGAATTACTGCCAACACTTGTGGATATCAGCGAAGACTATAGTGCAGCATTTTTACAGGTATGCTGCTCAAAAAAAAACATAGACGTCGGCATAGCTTGTATTGTGCATTGTTATAGCGCCGTTCGCCTTGTTGTGTTATTCGAATTTTCGAAATTACGCGATTGTCAGAATATCTCATAACAAGCCACAATTTTCAGGAAAGTAGTCTATCGTCGGAGTAGATTTTTTTTAAAAAGCCAAGGTGAATTTTTTTCTTATTTTCACTGGATGTAGGTGACGTTAAGGTGCCAAATATTCGAAAGAATTCAGCACGTTCTCTATGTGGCAACTTTAAAGAAAATCATCCCACGGCTAGTTTGATAATAGTGTAGAACTCGCATTATACAGGTTGTTTCGGCGAACACTTTCAAAATTTATTTAAGGTTGTCTGTGGCAGATAGCCCGATTCTAGTGAATGAGCTGGTCTACTCGAAGAGGCGGACATTACTTGCACAAAAAACTGAAATGCATAATCGACTAAATAACCAAAATTTACTAATTAAGTTTTAAACTAATTACCGGATGGCCCATATTGCAATTTACAAATTGTACCCGTGGAGTTAACAAGGCGGATCCGCTTAAAATTAATTTTCAGGATGACACCAGTTTCGAGATATTAATTCCCGAACTTTGCGGAGAAATGCATTGGCGTTCCAGTTAATTTTGTGCTTCAATGCAAAAAGCGACGTTTTGTTAAGAACCTAACTTGAACGCCAATGCATTTCTCCGCAAAGTTCGGGAAATAATATCTCGAAACTGGTCTCATCCCGAGAATTTGTTCCAAGTGGATCCGCCTTGCGAACACCACGGCTACAATTTTAAATTGCAATATGGGCCATCAGGTAATTAGTTTAAAACCTAATTAGTGAATTCCGTTAATTATTCGATTATGAATTTCAATTTCTTGTGCAAGTAATGTCCGCCTCTTCGAGTTGACCAGCTCGTGAACTAGAATTGTGCTATCTGCCACAGGCAACCTTTAAGAATTTTTGAAAGTGTTCGCTGAAACACCCTGTATATTCTGCGCTAAAGTTTGAAATGACCGACGCGCCGAAGGACGTAGACTACAGTGGGGAAAAAAACAGCAATTGAACCCCTTCGTCCGTTTGTGCGCGTTCTCGTACACAATGCGTGTGTCCCAACCAACGCAGCTTGCAGTAGTACTTTTGCACCTGAAAAACTCAACTTGCATTGCCAGTATTTCGTACTTTTCTGCGAGTTTTGCTACTCACGTACAGGACAGTCGGTCAATTATGGTGCGTCAGCTCAAGCAATGTTATCACTTTTAATTTGGCATCACAGTAAGAAGAACACCAAGAAGTTAAAGCTCACGAAGGTTCCTGGATCGAAACAAAACAGCGCATTTCTTATCCATGCAAAGTAATGAAGTGCCGAGCAGGTTCATACCTTCATGCCAGATTTGTGCTGTAACATCGACCGGTACTCCTCGCAAAGCTTTCCATCTTGCACGGCACGGCGCAACCGAAAGCTCAAAATATGTTTAGGCAGTTTTATTTGATATCAAATCAAATGAAATCAAAATCACTTTATTTCAGGGCATTTCCTTTGCTCAACAAACCATCCCACGACCACGTTGCACAAATTCACAGACAGCACATAAATCCGGCACTGACAACTGCCAAAGTTTTGTTGTCGGACTCATCGTGTGCACCATATCCCCTATAAACAGCAAGCCTTGTCTAGATGGCCCATAGATTTTTCAGCTGTATATTCAGAGCATGCCTCCATAGACCTCAAAATATACTCCGTTTACTTAGCATAAACGTTCACTCTACCGGGGGCGTGCATGTCCCTATAGACCTGCAAATACACCCTCTTTACTTAGAATGAACGTTGGCTCTACTGGAGGCGCAGCGACCACTCACTGCACGTGCAAAAAAAATTAAGTGCATACATGCTGCATACATGCAATCTTGCATGAATATAATCACAGGTCTAAAAGTGCTATATACAGTCGAACCCGTTTATATCGAATCTGAAGGTGGGGATAACAAAAAATGGCGTAATGTGGAGCACTAGCGCGTCAACGCTAGATCGGACTATAGACGATTTGGCTCGCGCGATAACAGCATGCGATAGTGCGCTCCCAAGAAACTTCCGGTCACGTGCCTTATCAGTCTACTTTGCCGGATCACAAAGCGCACTCCTGCTAATCTATATCACCGCCACTGCCTTTCTCGCTCGCTATAATTAGCGGACTACGTCATTGAGCCAAACCGGAAGCCGCCCAGGGCGCACGTTTGTAAACAGCGAAAAGGTCTATAAAGTGGCCTTTAGAAGACTTCGCCAAACTCCAGTCGGCTAAGTTTGGCTATGAACCAGCCAAGCCAATCCATGTTAAGCAAAGTTAAAGCTAAGAACCAGCCAAGCCAAACCAAGTTAAGCAAAGGAAATCAAAGTTAAAGCTTGGGAAGGGCCACCAGCTTCGCTGTTTGCCCAGTCTTCGCACTACTTATGGCGAATTCCATTGGGCGAACAGGAGCACTCAAAAGCACGCTGAAAG
This sequence comes from Dermacentor silvarum, assembly GCF_013339745.2. NCBI lineage: Eukaryota > Metazoa > Arthropoda > Arachnida > Ixodida > Ixodidae > Dermacentor > Dermacentor silvarum. The sequence continues at coordinate 114,729,421 of NC_051160.1, read as the reverse complement.
TGCTCGTTCCAGAGGCGACGTGTTTCAGTGGCCGAACAGGAGCGGGAGAGCCGTCATCCAGCTGTAGAACAAGAGCAGTTTCGCTGCGCCGAGAGGTGGCCGAGAGCAGCCGGGAACAGTCCGGACTGCTCTCGCCTGAAAAGCGGAGTACGAAGAAAGTCATGTGACTTAAACCGTCATATCCTCCTCATTTCTCTTTATTTTGCTTCAGTCGGCACGCGCGGCGGCAATGGCGGCAGCCAAGCGTATAGTTGGTGTTTTGGCGCCGCTGATTTTGACTGATTTGAGCCATTGCTGATTTGATCCTCAGCAATGGCTCGAGCGTCGGCGTCTTCTTCCACCGCAGGCTCGTCGGCGCAACCGCGCGAACGCGCTCGTGCCACTTTTCTCGCGTTCGTCATCATCCTCTTCTTCCACAGCTGGCTCCGTTGCCGCTCATCATTCCAGTGTAGAGTTTTATTTCTCTTCTGTCATCGTAAAGTGGAGGCCGCGTTTACGGGGATATGAGCCATTGCTTAATGGGGTACGAGTCATTCATTGTCTTACGTGACGGGCAGATTCAATTTTCAAGCAATCTCATTTAAAGAATCTCAAGCGGTAGTGCGACAACGGCGGACTGTGGGCATAGCGATGTGACGTAGTTTCCTCAGCCGCAGCCGAACGTGTATGTAACCTCACTAAAAAACACAAAGACGTAACAAATAATTGAGAACGACTTTAATATACCGTCGGGATTAACCCAGTGATAAACACCGGGGCTGCACGTTTCAGCGTCGCTGGTTTACCATCTGTAGGGAGTGCTTGGGCGGTGATTTTTCTCTTTGGCTTTACCGAGGCGCAGTTTGAGCGCAGGCGAGAGCTTGCGCGGACAAAGAACATGCGGAAAAGGCATTTCACCAAAGGGAGTATAAGGTTTTCGAATTCCCACGCGTAAGCAGTCTTAAGTGTACTGCCAAATTTTTTTCACGCCCACCACCCAAATATCTATGCTCGCCAATGTTGCGCACACAATGTGTTATCAATTAAGAATGGTGAGGGTTCCCACCTGTCTTTCTACGGTGCTTGATGCGGCTGCGCACCGGTGTTTGGTGACATGTGTTTTTTTTTTTAGGAAGAAGCCGGGAGGCACTGGCCAAAGGCGGGCTCGAAGCCTATCAACATTAAGAAGGGTGATCGCTGTATCAGTCTTCCATACATCTCTCTTTACAAGAATGAATGTGAATTTTTAGATACTCTGCATTAAGATAGCCTGTCTGCTGGTACTACGCCTTCGTTGTGTGGGCATCTTTTGCGAACATAGATATTTGGGTGGGGTGCTTGAAATAAAATTAGATGAAAATCAGGCGCTGGTTTCTGTCCTCTCCTTTTTCCAGCTTATGGTATATTACATTGCGCTGCAATGCCTTTAATAGGACACGGTTTCCTTTAAACCATCAGCAGCCTGTCAGCTGGCCAGCAGCAGAAACAAAGTTCATTCACAATGCCACGCAAGAAGGACACTCGCGATTGCTACGCCCGTAATTAAGTTATTCAAAAATTTCCGCGTAACGTATTTCGTACACTGATTATTTCATTGCATCAGTAACCCAAAGCCATGATCAACGTGGCGAGCTGAGCAGACGACGGTACAAGGTATTCGCACAGAAAATATACACCATCAATTAATTCTTGTTCCGAATCCTGCGGTAGACTAGAGAAACATGTCCGAGTGGCATCAAGATATTCATAAGTTGCTCAGCCGGTCGGCCATGAAACGCAATGAAGTCAAAGGCGTGGTCAAAGATGGCAAAAAAACTCAAAAAAGACATAGCAAAAGTCTGTTCGTACAGCTTGTCCCATCGTCTGGGGTATTGACCTTGTTCAACGCGAACCAACTAGCCCAGCTTACACCTGTCACACACCTATCAAGCCTGCTTACAGCCTGCCCCAGTAGGAAAAAATTTTATTCAAGTGCCATTTCTGCAAAAAGGTGCTGCACAAACGCCATCGCTCGGCATTCCGCCATGACATACCACAACTAACTATTCCTTATTTTATACGGCTGAATGGTGTTCACCACATGGCGTTCTGCAGGGTACACCTCCTCAATTTGGCATCACCCACCGCAGAAAGCCTGCATATTTTTCTCCTTCTGACACCTCACCCCTTCTAGAGTGCATGTTTAGACTAACAGCAAATTACTTCTTTTGCGCGATCAATTCTCAAATCTATAAATTGGAATGAATATTCATGGTAGTTTCGGGCAAACTGAATCATTTAACCTGCATTAAAAGCAACTTCCCTTTCCGCGACACCTCTCTGCGTAATGGGGACAGCATGACGCTTTATGATTTAACTTACCCATCTGCTTTATTCAAACCCTGCGATCGTGTGTAGCCACATCTTATAGTCGATTTACGAGTCTTAAAATAACATAGCTCAGGAACGGACTTGTGGCGATGCACATGCGGTTTTGCTCATCTACAGCGACACTCGATTCCATATTGTATGTGTGTTCTGTACATTACAGTGCGTGGATCAGAAATGTTTTTGCATTATTTGAGTGGATGGCTTGAAGTGCGGGCCCGAAAAGCTTTGAATCGCCATTTGACATAAACAATTTAGCTTATAAAACAGCGGCTACACACGTGGCAAGAAAACTCAACTGATGGTGGTCTAATAGTATATGGTGAAGTTTCTCGTATCGGCCAATGTGACAATTCTGCGCCTCTTGTTATGAAAGGTTTAATTCCACGCTATAATAAACATGTTCGCTCCACGAAAGCGTGAGTGCCACACATAATCTGTGAGCAAAACAAAAGAAACCAGAAATGGAGCGCCATTGCTCACAAAACTATCAACCACGTTTGATAAACACGAGAAAATTCTGAGCCAGTAATGTTCCCTTTGAGATGCCGAAAGCTCGCGGGCGTTTGGCAGGAAGTATACATTCCAATACGGTGAAACTCGAGCCAAACAAAATTACAAAAAAAACGTCTTTGGCCCCGTGCTCTTGCACAAAGAGGGAACTGAGAAGGCGAACCCAACAATATTACAACGACAAGACACTTCTACGTGTAGTGGGTAGGCGAGAACGGCAGCTGAACATTGTATCTCACACGTTACAGGTGCGCGGTGCACAAGCACCTCCACAGAGGCACCTATTAGTGTATTGTTCCGCAGTACGTTCCCTGCAAAAACTTCACGCGTCCTTATTTGGACACAATATCACACACGAGCAGTATCTTTCGTTTCAAATTTCGAAATTTGCTGTGCGCATTTATTTGTACTTTCTTGTGACATCAAACGCTCGCGTGCTCACCCTGTCTGTGATATATACCATGTGCATTTAATTTAAAACTATAACTGTCAGCAAGGGAAAGTGTGCTTGAATGAGAAAGCTAAGCATAATGTACCAGTTTCCTTTCACGCAAAAGAAGCCCACTTACATGGAAATATCTTGGAAAAGTTCTCTTGATAGTTCACATCACGTTGAAGAGGCACAGAATGATGGCGGCAGTTTAGCCCTTGTTAACAATCCCCGGAGGCCAAAAAGAAATGTTCGTGTGGGCATGCGTATCGGAGCGTGCAAATGTCGTGGGGCCATTACAGTTTTTCAAACCACGCGGGAACCATTGCGCAGAAAACGCTGCCAATTGCCGGTAATCTCTATTTCAATTAAAACTTTCGGCAGAACCCTTCTCACGGTGACTGTCGACACTACTGCGTTATCATTGAATCAATACAGCGACACAGCGCTTTGGCACCACGGAAAAACGACGTGGATGAATCCGCAAGTTTCTTGAATGAAAAGGGCAGGTTCTTTTTTGGTAAGCGTGCTTCAGGGGGGCTACGACGCTCAGAGCAGAATAACGGATGGTGACTATAGCACCTGCAATCCGTCAGTAGAAACTTTCCGCCATGATCAAGCTGGCGAGCGACGTTCGAATAGGGCCAAAGCAGAGAAGAGCTGCTTTTTATGTAGGCATAAATGAAGATTCTTCACGGTCCTCTAAGTTTTTCACAGTGATTTCCGAGGATCAAACCACCGGCAGGATGACTTCGAGCGCTGGTCTTGTAATTTAACCATGCAACGCTAAACTTCCTTTTGTATGCGTCGTGCAGCCTTCAGATCGAAAATGGATTTTCTGTGCCGATACCTTCTACCCGGCTGGCGACGAGCTGCACGCAGCTGCTTAAGTGCTGTCACAAAGACTGTTCGCCTTGATGACATTGTAAGCGAACATATAAATATTTTCGTTGCCTCCACGCTGGTATCTTCAATATTGTGCGAAAGGTCTCTACATGCATCATTTATATCTTCATTACACTGTTTCTTTACTTGCTCCTCGCTTTCCCTTTCCTGTGTTTGTGTTTTCAAATCAAATAATAATAATACACTTTGAGCAATCACTGTAATCAATAGCACGCATTACAACAGAGGAGGATCCGCCAACGCCACTAATCTTTAAGTCTGTCGAAATAGGGTCGCTTCTGTGCGTTTCCACGTCTTCAGCTCATTGTACTCTCACAATGACCCGTGCCGACACCAAAGTCATGTCGAGACAGCTACTATACGTCAGACCTCGCAGATATGTAGGGCTGCCATCGTTCACAAAGCACAAATCATGATCGGAGGTGAAGGTTGCAAGTTTCCTGCTTTTTGAGTCAGTCTCTATGCTTACCCACAGCTGGTGATGCGCGTTCAAGCCATCTGTAATTACCTAAGGACCAGTGGTCTTTGTGAATATGTCTTCAAGCCTCTTGTCAACGCCGCCTGTTGGATTTAGGTCTGCTACGTATAAGTGCGAAGGACGCGCGGTTCTTCTTTAAATCGAGGCGGACGAATTGCTTGTCGTCGTGAGGCTCTGCAGCTCGTGTGACGTATGTAAAATCGGTGCAAATGTACACGATGACTTTGCTCTGTGCACCGCACGTGGAGAGACACAATGTTCGTATCCGGACAGCCTGATCAAAGCTGGAGTAATCGGTCCACAACTAATCAGTATGGTCAAGCGATTCCCAAAAAGAAATCTGCAGAAGCCATGTCGTGATGACTATAGACGGTAATCCGTTTATCATTGAATCAATACAGCGACATCACGTGTTATCACCGTCGAAACGAGTTACGAGGTGTGTGCTGCAACGGGACTCCTATATCATGCTTGAAAATGACGATGGTGATAATTTATTGGCATTTGCACAGGGTAGCCGAGGCCTTCGTCAGGCCTTCCAGCCTTTAGCCCCGGCTTCCTCCTTTGTAAGAAGGAAAAAATAAACTTCACTTCACTTCACTTCCCTTTGAAACGGGCCGGTGACAAACATCCACCTATCCTGCTTGAGTTACTAAGGCATGCTATATTTGCTTTTCATTCTACATTTTTGTACGCATCTCTTTCATCTTTTTTCTCTTCCTCAATACTTCTCTATCCACCTTGTACCGCTACCTGTGTCTATAACAGATCCGGTCGTATCAATCTCCAACGCTGCTTTTATTCCACCAATACTATAAACGTTTCTTGCTTATCTACACTGCTGACCGGGTGATGCTTCCGTCCACTTTAAATTTTTGGTACCATGTTTTGGTCAACTGCCACCGGATTTTCGCCAAACGGGGCATATAATGTTTTCGCATGAATCATTGCTCCGGTATGTTTTGGTCCTTAGGTAACCATCTCGATCCTCAAATAGCAAGACACTGCCCTTCATTTTATCGTACAGATTTTCCCTTCTAGTTTCTTCCCATTCTTGTTAATCTCCATCGTCTTTTTTTCGCTGTCTCTGTTTCTCTCACTTTCTTTCTGATGACACCTGGTTGTCTTTTACACTTTCAAATATCCTATACCTGGTTGCCACCTTTCTTGACCTCTTCCTTTATTCTATGTCGACGCTTTTTAGGTACAGATACTTGCGCAATTTGGCCACCCATTTATTCTCATCTGTGTTCTTGGTGCTTTCTTAAACTAATTTTGCTCTGCTCCTCTCGGAGCTCAAAAGAGGCCCAAACCATGTTACCCTGCACTGCCTCATTTGTAGTTTAACCGTCGCCCCCAAAGCCAACCGGTCTAGCGATCTTTAGTGAACTTCGAACCCCGACAAGATGTCCCATTCTAAGCATATCATTTTCTAACGTTAGCGCTGGCGCCATTACTCCTTTCCAGATTCAACGCACCACCTCATATTTATTGCGGCCCCAAAGTGATCTATGTTCGAAGCTTCCTTTAAACATTCGGTGTCTTCTACGGAGCCGTCCCGAAGCCAGAACGTGGCATCCAAAATGCATAGCGCACCCGTGTGTGCGAACGCTCAAAAATGCGTAAAAGCTGTTTCATATATTCAAATTTTCATCGCCCCAGAAGCGCTATTTCGCGCGTAAGTGGCGTAGGTCTCAGTTGTCGACCTGAGACTGCGACGTGCGACCAACCGGTTGGTCGCACGTCACACCCATCGCGGCGACTTTTTGTCGAAGTGCGCCGACAGCCGCGATAGCTATTTCGCGCTTTGTCTTGAGAAATGGTGTCGGTCGTCCGACAAGCCTTGAAGAGTGCAGCTAAATGAATGGAGCCGTGGATTGCGCAAGTGGTCACGCGAAGAAGCCATAATGTGCTGAAGCAGGAAACTAAGCGCATGTCAGCGAGATTGGCCGACAGTTCCGATACATACCTGCTTTACGCTTACGCCTACGAACCCAAAATTCTAGCGCTCTGTTTTGTTATTAAACCAACAAATGTACTCCTAACAACGTGATTTTGGGAGCTCGAGGCCAGTTGGCAGTGGTAGTGGTGGCGGCACCAAGAGCGATGATCGGGATCATCTGCGATTTTCTCCTCCTGTGACCTGCGTGCTGCGGTGCGGTGTGGTCTCTGTGACGGCAAGGTATTGAGCGGCGCCGGCTCCTTCCGGCGACCTACTGCGTGCGTTCGTCAGAACGAGGTCAGAGAGGAAAACCAGACCAGGTGTGCGTCAGGGGACTGTTTAGGGCCTTTAGGTTCCTGCAAGACCTCAACTCCTAAGCTGCACCACCTGGTCTGCCCAAACTTCGCAAGGAGTCCGTCCTGGAAGCCAACCAGGTTTAGGGCCTACGGGTTCCTGGAAGACCTTGGTGACTCGGACGTTGCCGGCTCCGCCGATCCTCGTTCGGTGCATTAGCAGTCTACAAGGTTCGCCCGCCGGTAGGGGTGTCATGCTGTCGCTGCCAGCCACCATGGGCCAGTGCCGTCAACAGATTCGCAGAGGGCAGTGTGGGAACGCCGACATGATTAGCGGCATCAGAGCCAACTGCGGACGAAGAAGACGAGGGACGCGCGAGCAGTGGCGCGAGGGACGCGAGACCTGCGGCTGGGCGTCCTTGGGCGTGGCCGGCCGAGACTGGAGCCTACTAGCGTGAACGGCGGGATCGATCCGTTTCCCACAACGCGTAGCCTCCGAGACTAGAAGCGTGCCATGCCGGTGCCTGTGAACGCTGAGAATTGTTCTCTCGTTTGCACCACATCCAGTGGCACCTACTCAGTGACGAAAGTTGGGGAGACGTTCATCGCAAAACGGCCCATGCCCAGTGCACTTGTGGCGCATACTGATAATGCATCGGGTCGCTGTCCTGGAGGAAAACTGGTGACGTGGGTCCACCTCCACTCTGCACCGAACAAATTTAAGGGATCTTTTTCATCATTGTAGAGCGGCGTATTCCCAGTGGCACATGCTTACCCAAGTTGGCGTCAGCGACATTCAATGAACAGCAGCACGCACCCACTGGCATATATCCAGTTTGCGTCAAAGTTTCTTTAAAGACCAGCACATAGACAAGTCGGTGTCAATGAATTTCTTCGAATGATGGTGCCTAACCGCTCCCACGTGTACGGTGACCCATGTCGGCGTGAAAGAAGTTCGTTGAAGAAGGGTACGTATGTGCACATTACCACATACCCAGTGATGCAAGTTGGTTCGATGGTTGGTTTCGAACCTTCTTTCCTTAGTTCGGTAGCCCGATGCGCTACCCATTCGACCACTGACTAACCAATCGCCCACGAAGGCGGCAAAACGGTAAACATACATAGATATAAACATAGATACATAGATAGCTACGTAACCACCGGAAAATGCGTGAAGTACCCTAAGCATGCTAACATCATTAACAAATTGAAGTAACGCTGACATACGGGGATTCAGCCTTCAGGCATTCCGCTGGAAAATCGCAGCCTGTCGAACTTCCGTGCGAAAAGAGGGCAGTGGGCGAGCCATGGTATTTACTGAAGGCTTGCAAGCACTGGATTAAGATCACCCAGCCCTTGCAGAGCACTTCGGATGACGGAGTGTGCAGCGTACTTAATAGTATGACCGTATCCATAAATGGGCGAACCATCGCTACTACTTGCCGGTCTTCCTCAGCCATGTTGTCGGGAACCGAAACGGTGTTCCACTATGCTGAAGGGTGCTGCGTACCTTGAAGTCGCTGCGGCTTTTGCTGAGGCTTTGTCTCTGGCTTAGGTGGTGGCATTGCCTGCAGCTCTGACTGCAGCTTTGGCTATGCACGCCACTGTTCCATGTTCATATCCTCCGGTGCATCCTGGTTCTCAGAGTTTGACTACTACTCACGTGGCCTAAGGCGGGAGAGGAGGAGATGTCATTTGATGTGGCGTACCCTTCACAGAGGCATCGGCGTTGTTTGAAGTCCGATGGCGTGGGAAGCGTCACTTCCCGACGAGACAAACAGTATATCACCATCTGCTTGAAGACCGCCTTTTCCTTCTGGATCTTGGGTTAGACCTTCGACGAAGCCTCAGGCGATCCAAGGCAAGTTGGACCTTTAAGAACCGTGGCTGAACAAGAGTCTGCAGCATGAGGCTCGCCGCAGCGTGAGCAAACCCTCGTGTTCTCGCGCACGGCAGTCACGTGTCCTAGCTTCATGCAAATGCGGCATCGGAGTGGCCTTCGTCGTATGTGGTGTCTAAATTGACCCACCTTGACGTGTGAGAGATTCAGCTTGGAACTTAGAACATCATCATGTTGCCTGGGAAATTTATTTGTCGTATTCCACCCCATAAAGACACATGCCTGATGACAAACCAGGACTATACGTGTACATGTAACCACTTATGACGGAACCCGCAGTGGTGGTAATGACTACGGCGTTCTGGTGCTGAGTGCGAGATATTCTGGAGGCGGCGGTCTCCAGAAAATGCAAAAAGACGAAGTGAAAAAATGCCTGTATATTTAGATTTAGGTGTACATTAACAAATTCCAGATGTTAAAACTTAGTTCAGAGTCCTCCTCTAAGGCACCTCTCGAAACTAAAGCGTTGCTTGCTGACGTTGATACCACGAATGAATCAATCATTTATAACGCCGGGTAAACGTTCACATCAAAAAAGAGGAAATAATTGGTCTTTTTTATTGAAGAGGGCCGGAGATTATTTGGGACGGAAAAGAAGAGCCGATGGCACATACCCGGTCACGTTACGTTCATGCTGCGCTATTTCACGGAACGATATACAGAAGTAAACTTGAAAAATCCCACTAGTCAAATTGCTGATAGGCCTAGCTATTGCTGAAAGAGATGTTCTTTATATGTTTCTTGAGAGGCCTAAACGTTTACTGTCTGATTATTGATATAGATATTGTAACACTTTTCGTTGATAATGACACACAAAAACACATAAATAAATTGTGTTTTAACGATATCTTTATTTATGCCTTACATTCGGATACTTGACAAATATGTTCTGGCATGCGGGTGAGTACAAAAGTTGCCCCTCTCTTCGCTCATACTCACTGAATTTCACTTTACAGTCAGTGATATCGCCACATATCATTGAAGAATTTCTTACTCGCAGGTCATATGTGATGAATTTACCTGGAGTGAAAGTGAAGCCGAGATCATCTCACGTGCGTTGTGAAATACGTGTATTGACCGCATTGGCATTGTCTACTGAAAGAATAAATATATCACCCACTCAAAAACAGCGCACAGCAATAAATGCATACTGAAAACAACCAAAAACGGAAAAGACATGATCGATGCAGCACACCATGCAAGCGCGTCGACTGCTCACTCGTCTGTCTCGTAAGTCAGCATGAAATCTAGCCAACTACAACACGGGTGCTCTCACATTTTGCCCCCATCGAAACACGGCAACCGCATTTCGATGGGGGCGAAATGCAAAAAACACCCGTGTACTTCACTTAGGTGCGCTTTAAAGAACCCCAGGTGGTACAAATTATTCCGGAGTACACCACTACGGCGTGCCTCATAATCAGATAGTGGTTTTGGAACGTAAAAAAACATTTTTTTAAACTAGTCTCTACCAATACCGTAGTCAGTTGTAGTCACGATGTGTAGAAACCACTCATTGCACTACAAAAATGAAAAGACCTCGTGCTTTTTTGTGGACTGCTTGTATACTTAATAAATTTTCACAATACCATAGCCTTCTGTGATTTTTTAAATGAGTAGCGCGGCATTCCCTTCTCCCCAAGAGGCCTGTGTTTCATGAGCACCGTCATATTACGTACGCGGTGGCGCTATCTTTGAGCAGTCGGCATGCTGGCTTGGGAGAGAGCTCCATCTTATATGCTTGGTATGCGCTCGGCGGCAGTTTCTTGTGGTGGTTTTCGTGTCACGCGGTGTATTTAGTATGACGTGGGGAATGGTTTATGAGACGTACTGAAGTGATTTAAGTCGGCATGGCAAGAGTTTCTGCAGCGTTGATGAGGACGAAGCACCCAGCGCCATGTGTGTGCGCATGTTTGAGGCTACAACCAGCCTCGGAGATCGGTCTTGTATTTCTAAAAATTACGCTCGCTATTGCGACCTCACTGCAGCAGTCTCCCTGTAGTTCTAAGCTGTGGTTTAGCAGCAATGAGTAGATTGCACCAACTACTCACCAACAATTTTGCTGGTGCGCGGGTCAAGCAAGCAACGCTCACGTAACAATTTCGATGGTGCGCGGGTCAAGCAAGCAACGCTCACGTAACAATTTTGATGGTGCGCGGGTCAAGCAAGCAACGCTCACGCAACAATTTTGATGGTGCGCGGGTCAAGCAAGCAACGCTCACGCAACAATTTTGATGGTGCGCGGGTGAAGCAAGCAATGCTCACGCAACAATTTTGATGGTGCGCGGGTCAAGCAAGCAACGCTCACGTAACAATTTCGATGGTGCGCGGGTCAAGTAAGCAACGCTCACGCAACAATTTTGATGGTGCGCGGGTCAAGCAAGCAACGCTCACGTAACAATTATGATGGTGCCCGGTCAAGCAAGCAACGCTCACGTAACAATTTCGATGGTGCGCGGGTCAAGCAAGCAACGCTCACGCAACAATTTTGACGGTGCGTGGGTCAGCGTCTTCACCGTGTTAATTAAGACAGAGTTAATTATGCCACTCGAACTTACGACCTTCGGTGGTAATCGAACCCTCGAGCTTATGCGAGAGTCGGGCCCACCGCTTTGGCGCTAAGGCAAAGTCAATTAAGGCAGAATTAATTAATATAGAGCTTATTAAGGCACTGGGACCCACGGCCTTTGGTGTTAATTATGACGAAGTTAATTAAGGCACAGTTAATTAGGGCAGCGTAAATTTAGGCACTCGAACCCGTGGCCCTTGGTCACAAAAAACAAGCAATACGAAGTAACAATGCATTCGAATGAGAATGTTAAGTAGCTTAATTAATGTCTCTTGAGCGCGGAGGCTTTCACCTTCGCCCTCTTGGGCGTATACTAAAGTGACTGTCAAATTTTTTATTACGCTGCCCGCAGATTAGAAGAGTGAATGCGTGAGTACATCCATTATGACGCCGCGTGAGTCATTAGTGATCACGTCACGTTACTGAGTAACATGAGCAGCTACCTGCCCATTGCAATTAAGTTCGTTTGATATGCCTGATAAGCAGGTTAGAGTGAATGCTTGAGTACGACCGTGGTGACGTCGTGTGAGTCACTACAGATCACGTCATGTTACTGAGTGATAGAAGCTACTTGCCGTTTGAAATTAAGTTCGTTTCATATGCATGTCGGCATGTTAGGAGAGTGCATGCTTGAATATGACCGTGGTGACGTCGCGTGAGCCACTAGTGAAAACTTCATTCTACCGAGTGGTAGTGAGCAGCCTTTTTCAAAACATTTCATTTCACATGCATGCTAGCAGGTTAGGAAAGTGAGTGCTTGAGTACGACCATGGTTACGTCGCGTAAGCCACTAGTGATCACATCATGCTCCTGACTGATAGTGAGCAGGTAACTGATTTTTGAAAGCTATTTCCTTTGATATGCATTAAAAGCAGGTTAGAAGAGTGAATGCATAAGTACGATGGTGGTAGCGTCGTGTTACTCACTATTGATCACATCATTTTACACAGTAATAGTTAGCAGCTACCTGCCCTTTGAAATTAAGTTCGTTTGATATACATGTCAGCATGTTAGCAGAGTTCATGATTGAGTACTACCGTGGTTCTGTCGTGTGAGTCACTAGTGATCACTTCTTGCTATTGACTCATGATGAGCAGCTAACTACCATTTGAAAACAACTTCCTTTGATATGCAGTTTGGCAGCTTAAAGAGTGCATGATTTCGTACGGCCGTGGTGACGTTGCGTGAGTTACTAGTGATCACGTCATTTGACTAAGTCATAGTGAGCAGGTTGTTACCCTTTGAAAGACATTTCGTTTGATATACATGTTGGTAGGTTATGAGAACGCAGCTTGGGTACGATGGCGGTTAGGTCGAGTGAATCACTAGTGAATCAAGCATGTGACCTAATAATATTGAACACACAGTTACGCTTTCCCAACCATTTTGTTTGATATGCATGTCCGGAGCATAAGAGTGCATGCTACGGCACAAGCTTAGTGACCTATCGTGCGTCACTTAGTGATTATGTTATGCGGTTGAGTAACGGTGAGCAATTTTTTACCCTTGCAAACCATTTCGATCAGTGTGCATGACGTAGGGAAGGATATCGTACGTCATGATACAACCAAAGTCGCGCAATGTGTGTCACAATTGTCTCTTATGCAAGTCACTCTTGTCACTCGGAAATGTGACTCCAAAAGAAGCAAATGAGTGATATACCCGATGAAAGTGCTTGTGAAGCGCCCCTGACGACTATGGTAGCCTGGATACAGTTATGACGTAACTAAATAAACGGCGTTCATCACGCCTGGTACGACCTCTTGTTGCACTATTTATTCGCTCCACAATCAATTGTCAAGAGTATTAAATTGATTGGCCCTGGGATTAAAATGTATGGCTCTTGGAATAAAGTGGGTGACGTAACGATTAGATCGGTTGGTACGCAGGTGAATTTCGATGACGCGGAGGCTAAATCTGGTGGCTCCTGGATTAAATTGTTGGCAGTTAGATTGAAAATGCTGGTGCTCAGATTAAATTGTCTGGATCATTCCAATGGCGCCTGGACTAAACTGAGCGGGAAAACCTGCAGTAGTGTGCCACTCAACCACATCGTTTTTAAGGCGAAAGACTTAGGTGTCTATGTTGGAGGTGACACTGTGTTGCGATAACCTTGGTGAAACTGCGCCGTTACGAAAAATAGCCGATGCCGCCAACGTTAATTAAACATGTCAGGAAATGCTCGGATTCACGCCACATTTCTCAGGGAGGCTCCTGTAAATTAGTGCCTTTGAAAGTAAAATTTCGTACATTTCGGCCTGGATGGGAGTCGAACCCGGTACACCGCGGTGCGAGACTAGCACGCTTCACTGAGGCCATGGCTGCTTTTTTTTATTTATTGCCGGTCCTGAGGCCATGGCTGCTGCACGGTTGTGGCTTACTAAAGGTGTGCCAAGTGCGTACCTGATTGCACACGTCACGTGGTCACACAGACGCGCTCGTGCCACTGCTCGCACGTTCGTGGTCGTCTTCTTCCACAGCTGGCTCCAATGCACGGTGTAAGAATATTCAGGTGTTGACACTGCGCGCGCGCGAGCGTCCAGATTATGTTCGGCAGCGCGCGGGCGCACCGAGTAGCTCTGCTGCGAGCCGATAGGATGGCGCTGCGGTCAGCGGTCCCAGCTTAGCGGCGCCGGCGGCTTGACATTGCTCTGCCTCCCCTAAATTTTCGTTCATAGTGGAGTCAGTAAAACTCAAAGCGCGAAAAAAATGGTTATTTCACATTGAATAATGTGTACCAGGCTTCATGCTTCGATAACATGAAGGTTCCTTGTGCAGGGCGTGGATGAAGTGAACCCGGAACAATCGGGCAGTACTCAAAGTCCACTGAAGTTACCCTCGCGCGCACAATTTGTTTCGTCCGGTCTAGCCGTTCATCCAAGCACAAAAAAATGGAAGTGCTGGCCCACGTGCTACCCCTCAATCAGAAGAAAATAGTGACTGCACCAGAAAATGTATTTCATGCTTATCGCTGCTTCCATTCACACTCAGAAAACCGTTCAATCATCGTTGCGCGAATTCAATGTGGCCGCGATATAAATTAAGAAATGAAACGGCGCAAGCTTGCGATATGCAATGCACTAGAGCAAAGTGGCTGTTCGTGGCTAGAACTTAAGATGAGAATGCACATCAGCTATATGTAAAAACTCTTTCAAATGGGAATTTATTAGGCGGAACAAAGGCAGGCGTCTATCTTGGATTAGAACATCACTACCACAGTTTACTGATGAAAACCTGAACAAATGCCTTTTTTATTCCATTTGCACTTAACATAGACCGTGTATATTATTCATTGGGCTTTCATCCATTGAGGACTGAGTGGCTCTTGCAAGATCTAAAAGAAGAGATGACTTTCTCTTTTCTTAAATTGCATATGAGAATGTGCCAATGTAAGCGTGTTCGACAATGCATGCTACAGCCTGTCCACAAATACACTTACACCCACCACACAATAGTCCCATAGACTTTTTTTCTTGCATAGACACAAAATGAAAAAACTTGTGCATGAAGCAGCTCGATAATTTTAATAGGGAATAACCATCCCAGAAGCTTGCGGTCTCGTACACTACGACAATGGAAAAATGTTGCATAAAAACATGCAAGCGTGTAATATACACCGCACGCGCATTGTAAAGAAAAAAATTCAGTAGCCAGGATGGAACAAATTTGAAAATCAGGCACACATCTACACAAAAACAGCAGTATTTTACCGGGTGCACAATGTCACGTAGCTGGACAGAACCGTAGTAATGTTGTTGCCGTCCCTTGGAGATACTCAATAATTTTTTACATTCCGCGTAATTAGATAATTAGTCTTATTTATGGATCAACTTCTGAAATATTATAATTAGATTAAAAGTGTCAATGAGAAAACTGAAGAGCAATATGAAAGACTCCCGATACAGCTTTCTATTTCTCAATACGCGCTACGTAGAAGTGTTTTTCCGAGCATGAAAGAAGCTCACGAATACACGCAAAGTGCCTCGAGCGGCCAGTCACGCGGCAATATTGAAGTATTCGCGGGTTTCATTCACGCTCGGAAAACACTTTTATGTATCACATATTGAGCAACAGAAAGCTATATTGGGAGTTTTCCACGCTGCTGTACAATTCTCTCGTTCACAATTTTTATCCAATTATAGCATTAAAAAGTTGATTAATCAAATATGAAAATAATTATGTAATTAGGCGGAATACAAATAAAATTATCTGAGTATCTCCAAGCGACGGCAGACAACATTACCTTGGTTCTGTCCAGCTACGTGACATTTACATATATTTAAATCTTGGTGCATGATAGTAAACCACCAAGTAGATATCTTGTACATGCCGCAAAATTTGCACAAACTGCTGTGGCATGCAGGGGGTTCTCTCTTCCGCAGCGGCTTTCGAGGTTTATTTGACCGTTTGAGGTTCTTAGGGCAGTTCGGAAATAAGGTGGGAATTCTTTTATCGAGCGCTCCGCGCAATATGCCGTCGCTATCGTATCCTCTGAAAAATGGTTGGTGCAGACATGGTCGGTAGGCATTAGAGTTGGGTCTGCCCTCAGATTTGCACGGCGCCACTGCTCTAGACAACTGCTGTCGGACGGCGCTTTGAATAAAGGCACACGCTCCGCACAAGTCAGGTATCCAGAATTGCAGTTCGGAACGAAGCACTTTCTAGCCGTTTCAAACGCCCCTCAGAAGGCCGCTGCCGCCTTTGTCGGGGGCCCGTGGCGACAATACTCAAGCACAAGCTGATGAAACGCACGCGAACAAAAAAATAGTTGCAGTGGCTTAGCTCGGCTATGCCGGGATATACGTAGCGTTAGCAAAGGTTCAGCTGAAGGTCCGAGTCGCACTGGCGCTTTCGCTGAGTTTCACCGTATATTCAGTCGATCGGCGAGCCTTGACGTCATCGACGGCGTTTTGTTGTTGCTGCAGGGGTGGTCGGGCACGTCGCTCAGCCTCCTGGCGACGCCGCTTTGCTAGACGTTCGTCCCTTTGCTCCAGTGTCTCCGCAGCACGTTTAGCCTTCTTCTGTTCATTCCTCCTACGCTCAACCGCTAATTGCCAGGCAACTACTTCGGGATCCGATGAGTCAAGCTTCTCCGTTCTCCTGCGCTGTTGAGCAGCATTTGCGCTCTCCTTCTCCATGGCTATACCACACTGGCAAACGCCAGTCAGAAGCGCAGCGGCTCCAGCGCAGTGTCAGACGGCGACTACACAGCGAGCGCGCGCCGGCGCCAGTGCGTCTACCACGGCTACGACGTCACTCCTCTGGAATGCGCAGACAGGCGGCGGTGAGTCGCGCGCGGCGGCGGCGGAGTGCGCGAGAGGTGCCGGCTCCGGTGGCTCCGGTGCGCAAGCCGTGTGACATCACTGATCCTTGCGCATGCGCAGCACGGCTCTTGATGTGCCGCGCGTAACGGGCTTGGCTAGGCCAGTGTAGCTAAAGCTACAAAATAGTGCCTTTAAAACAGCGCGGCCGCACTTGCAAGCAGGAAAACGAAGCAGCGGCAGCACGCGCCTTGCCGCCGAGGCTGGGACCGCATTCCGCAGCGCCCTCTACGACGGCGCCGACCGAGCTGTAACCGAGCCGAACATAATCTGGACGCGAGCGGGCGGCGCTTTCGCGTGCGTTGTGGGGAGAGTGTCAGCACCTCTCTTGCTTATTCTTACACCGTGCTCCAATGCCAGCGTTCCCATACGGGCACTCCCTCTGCGAAGGCGCTGAAGGCACTTGCCCACTACCAGTAGGTGCGATGATTTCAGCGAGTTCTGTCGTGCGCTCTCATGCAATCAGGCTTTCGCCTTCACGTTTTACAAACGTGTAAGACTTGCTTAATTTTTATCTATGCGGTTTGATTGGTGTCAAAGGTAGGCTCCTCGAGAAGGGTATGCCGATTACTTTGTTAACTTATCCCTGGTAGTTTTTCAAGGAAAAGCTCACTGAGGGAACTTCGCAGTTCAAGATGCCTTCTTTAATCATGCTCTTAAGTATATCATAATTTACGAAAAACACTAACGGACTTGTCACTGAATTTAAAAATCAAATTTGTTGTAGACGACAATTACGCCTGCAATGTCGTCACCACGAACGCTACGTTTTGGCAACGTATTAAGACGAATACTAACTCTGCCTTTTCGTCGTAATCATAATCACTGCACATCCAAAGTTTTCACTCATGTAAAGAATATCCTCTTCGACAGTGTAATTATGACCTGGAAAGAGAAAAATATACATATTGACAGCTGTGGCATCACTTACAATGACTATGCCAGAAACATTGAAATTTTATCTCAGGTAAAACTAAAATATGAGAGCAAAAAATGTATTTCACCTACACTGATCTTATTAAGTTGAAAATTACATTCTGCGGTTTCACGTGCCAAAGCCACCATATGATTATGAGGCATGCCGTAGTGGGTTACTCCGGTTTACTTTTGACCACCGGGTTTTTTTTAATGTGCACCACGTCCACGGTACAGTCTTTCTGCATTTCACCCCATCAGCTCATCTTATTAATAGCCAGGTGCAGGCAACAGCGATTCAAGCCAAGAATATTGACTCCAAGAATATGAACCTTATCGCTAATTTGACCTTCTTTCATGTGATGAATACAGCTTTGTTGAAACATAAATTCCCATAACATTTCTTTCACAACATTACTGTTGCCTTTGTGTCGCTGTGACCAATTATCAAGCTCTTCCATTTCCAAATTTCTTCCTGCTAACTGGTACCCTACACAAATAAAGATACAGGGAACTAGGGTCGTGGTGTAAGAAATAATTTTGGTGAGAACGCCACTGCTCTCCTCTGTGCGCCAAGTTTGGCTTTTCAAGCACTCCGATATGGGGCACTACCAACGTGACAACCTGACAAAAAAAATCTCAGTTGCGCCATAAGGTCGAAGCAATGAATGCGATAGCAAAATGTTAGAATATTGCACGAAGTATAAAACTCGTATAGCTGTAATGGCAGTATGAATTGAAGTAAACGTAAGCTGACTTAGTAAAAAAAGTCTGGGTAGCTTGCACTAGTGGCGCAAGGCTAAAGACACAGCGGAGCTGATCGGTTCCAAGCTCGTCGTAGCTATACGAAGTGATGCTAAGTTATGCGAAGTAATGCCACGTGATGCTAAGTTATACGAAGTGTATAACCGCTTCCTCGTGTTCCATGGCATCGGGAAACGTCTCGCGAAGCACTTGCAGTCCGAGCCCACGTAGGGGAAGTGCGGCGAAAACTATCCACAGTGTACGGGCGGTGCGCAGCAGACAACACGCCGGGATAACGTCACGGCGCATGAGCAGTAGCGCGCTGCTGGCGGGAGCTCGGCGGAGCCGTGTCTGTGTCGGGCGAAGCGGGCGCGCTCCTTCGTCGGCGGTTACTAGGCAACGTGAGGTGACGTCATCGCTACTGCTTCGGCGCATGCGCAGCTAGCCGAGGTTGGGCAAGGTGGTGCGCAGCTGTGGCTTGCTTGTTGCTAGGCAACGGCGCGGAGTTTTCTGCGGACTTCGGACGTTTCTCCTCAAACTTTAACAGCTTCGCTGTTAAAACGAGGTGTTGTGCTAGGGGTCCTCTGTTTGAATCGTGCTATCGGACAATTTCATTGATGTTTAATAATTAAGCCTGACGTCTTTCTTGGCGGCTTTATCACTTATCCGTATTGAGTATGTTTCAAACTTCTTTCCTGGCCCGATCCCAGACATCATGCACAACCGCGCCAATGAAATTACATCATTTTCAGGTTTGAGTTGTTACTGCATCGCATTTCTCATATTTTAAGTCTGAGAAGATTTAGATAAAGGAAATGCTCTGTCAGTGTTTTGTTTCATGACATTTGTTTGTCTGCTGCCATTCTCAAAATTCTGAGGAATAATGTTGTCAAGGGTGTTAGACCTGGTATGAGCAGCTTTAGTGATAGAATTGGGTGGTAATATACTCCGCACGTACCGCAAGTCATATAACATGTAATGGCATATAGCATACAATATACATAAATATGCACGGAACCACACGGCGATGCCGACGGCGACGACGACGGCAAAATTCGACCGCAAAAATCTCTGCCCCGGTGGCCGCACTTCGATGGGGGCGAATTGCTAAAAGCGCCTGGGCACCGTCATTGAGTGCACGTCAAAGAATCCTAGGTGGTCAAAATTATACGGAGTCTCCCCTACTATGGCACGCCTCATATGATATCACGGTCCTGGCACATAAAGCCCTAGAATTTTATTATTTATTCTAAGTGCGGCGAAAGTTATCGTTTTTTTTTTTTTTTTTGTTTGCTTGCGTCCCCATCCAAATGCAGCAGCCGCGGCCGAGGTCGAACCCTCGAGTTCAGCAGCGCAATTCCATCACTGGCCAACCACGGTGGGTCTACAAGCCATAGAGCCTTTGCTTCAGCTTGTAGCGCCCGTATCTGCTCGGATGCACACGGGCGCTCACATCAAGCTAGGAAGGAAGCAAAATAGAGATGGGCAGTGCACGTGGGCTCATTGATCAGTTCTGCTATCTACTGGTCGGTCGTCTCTGCTTTCTTGCTCTACAGTGGTGACATAAGACTAGAACATGACCGACCCTAGCAACAATTATCTGGATTGAAGCACATCAAGCTGACGCCTTCCCCATATTCCAGAGCGGCTATTTCAACTGCCACCGTTTTGCACGCGGGATCCCCATGTCTAATTTCTGCAGGTCGAAGCGCAGTTCCACCTGCACCGAATCACCTCCCAGACTACCCAGTACTACAATGTTCTCTCGCCACTATCAACAGGAGAGGTCTGCAGGCTCACCGACGTAATCGTCCAGCCTTTAGGTGGAAACACGTATGAGCGCCTCAAGGTAAGGATCCTAACAAGTGGTGTACCTTCGGAACGTGGCCTACCGCAACATTTTACTGGAGAAGCAATCGGTGACAGACGCCTTTCCCAAACTCTCCACAGGATGTGGCAGCCCTTGGGCGAACACAACGTCAGTTTTGTTCACAGCGCTCTGCTCAGGGAACGTTTCCTACAGTGCCTATGCTAATCTGTTCGCCTTGTCCTTGCCACCTCTGACCACACAATGCTAGACCGCCTGGCCAAGTATCGCCGATAAGATCCACGAGGCTGCTACTCCTTCGGTCTGTACCGTCGCCACCACGCCTGAGAGCTCAGTGGTCGCGCAGCTGAAGCGCATTGACAACGTCACGCGGCCGTCACTTCTCTCCACGCGTCTGGACAGCACCAGCGTTCGTCCAATGAGCGTACTTAGTCGTCTTCTCACAGCACGCGCTCAAGGATGCCTTAGCGCCAGCGAACCTGCTGGTGCCACATGCATCATGCACATCATCCTAGCAACTGCTTCGAGGCTGCCAATTATTCCTTCAAATGATTAGTCCTTCGAGGCTACTAATTATTAATAAAAAATTTTCGGGCTACGTTTTCTGATCGACACAGGCGCTCGGGTGAGTGCAGTGCCTTCATCGCGGACTGACCGTCATTCCTATCCTCACGGACAGCCTCTGCGCGCCGCTTACTCCTCCACCGTAGTGACGTACGAGCTTCGTTCACTACCATCGACCTCGGATTGCGTCGCACATTCTGCTGGATTTTCGTCATCTCTAACGTCGTCCATCCCATCATCGCGTTGTATTTCTTGTCCTTCTATGACCTCGTCGTAAGCATGCTGTGCCAACTGCTCATCGATGGCACCACTAGTACGTACATCGTTGCACTCTGGTTCAGCGTCGACTTCTCCCTCATTGTCTACAATCTCGTGCCATCAAGCCCTTACCAGAGAATTCGCGCTGAGTTTCCGGAGGTTACAAAAACCTTGTCACTTGAGCCAACCTGCCAAATACACTGGTACCCACCACATCATCACACGTGGTCCTCCAGTATCTTCCCGTCCTCTCCGCTTGTATGGCAAGCGGCTAGTCATCGCTACACTAGAATTCTAGCGCATGCTGCCACTCAGCATTATTCGTCCTCACCTGCCACGCGGGCATCGCCGCTGCACCTTGTACCAATGAAGGATCCGGGTGACTAGCGTCCATGTGAAGGCACAGGTACACTCGATACTCGAAACATTTATTACAGCTACCCGCTTCCCCATATCCAGGACTACATGTCTAATCCGGTTGGGTGTAAGACCTTTCGCTAAGTGCGTCTCGTCCCGGTGTACCACCAGATACCAGTGGAGTCCAATGACGTTCTGAAAACTGCCGTCCCGGGGACCTTCAGTTTGTTCGACTTGGTGCGGGCATGCATTTTGACATAATCAATGCCATACAGACATTCCAGTGCTTCATTGCTGATATGACACGTGGTTTCCTTGCGGTCATCGCGCACATCGATGACATACTAATCGCCCCCGCCACTTCGAAGGACCCCGAGCGTCTCCTACGTGAACTTTTGCAGTGCTTTCAATATTACTATCTCGTCTTGAAGACACATAAACGTACTTTCTCACCGCCGAGCTTGACTTCTTGGGCCATCGCATTTCAGCGCTCGGCATGCTCCCGTTACCGTCCCACATCGAAGCAGTCAAGAATTTCCTGGAACCCGGAACTCTCCGCCAGCTTCCTGAGTTCCTGGACCTCGTAAACTTCTATCGCCGTTTTATTGCCCACTGCGCGGACTTACTACAGCCGATCACCGACCTATCGAAAGCACCACCGAGCCCGTCTTTGGCAATAGCTTAGTCCCCTAAGGCTCAGTCTGCCTATACGGCTAGCAAACAAGCCAATGCTGAGGCAGCTCTGCTGGTGCATCCTCGTTCGGCCGCGCCAACTAGAGCGCTGGTGGATGCCTCCAGTGTTGCCAACGGCGCTGTTTTGCAACAATATATTGCCCCTGAGTTTTGTCTTTGAATATTTTGAATATTGCCTGTAAATATTGCCTTTGAGGTATTTCTCTCGGAAGCTACAAACTGCCAAGGGACGCTACAGCGTTTTCGGTCGCGAGCTGCTGGCCATCTACGCTACCATTCAAAACTTCCACCGCTTACTGCAAGAGCGCAAGTTCCACGTGATGAAGTGATTTCCCACTGACTTATGCGTCCAGCACGAACTCCTCAAAGTACGTCGCTCGGGAGATTCGGCATCGTGCGTAAATCTACAACTTCATCATGGAGGACATACGGCGTGTCAAAGGAGCAGACAACGGAGCAACCGATGCCCACTTTCGTGTTGCGGCGATTTGTTCCAACTCTATGCTATCTGAGTAGAACTTGTTGCGGGGCGAGTTGTTTGAGATCTGAGGAATACATGGTTGCGCTAACAGGAAAACATCATCATCAGCAGCAGCAGCAGCAGCAGCAGCAGCAGCAGCCTATAGTTATGTCCACTGCAGGACGAAGGCCTCTCCCTGCGATCTCCAATTACCCCTGTCTTGCGCTAGCGTATTCCAACTTGCGCCTGCGAATTTCCTAACTTCATCATCCCACCTGGTTTTCTGCCGTCCTCGACTGCGTTTCCCTTCTCTTGGTATCTATTCTGTAACTCTAATGGTCCACCGGTTGTCCATCCTACGCATTACATGGCCTGCCCAGCTCCATTTCTTCCGCTTAATGTCAACTAGAATATCGTCTATCCCCGTTTGTTCTCTGATACACACCGCTCTCTTCCTGTCTCTTAACGTTACTCCTAAGATTTTTCGTTCCATCGCTCTTTGTGCGGTTCTTAACTTGTTCTCGAGCTTCTTTGTTAACATAGACTTAGAAAAAAAAAGTAGGAAACGATATTTCTGGCGCTGAACTTCAGCTGTTTTATTCTTACAGCAGAGCAAGAGGGATTCAACGAAAGCGCATGCGTGTGTCTGTATCGTCTAAAGCGATTACAGTGACGTTTTTTACAGCTGCATCTCGTTGTCAAACAAACGTATCACTAATACAACTCGTGCCTCTCTCTTTTATGTGATAAGCCTCCAAAAGTTATCTTGCTAAGGTATCACCACTCCTGCCAATTATCTTTTTTTTTCTTTTTAACGTTTGCCGGCCAAGCAAACCATGCAATGCGCAGGTAAGTTCGCATTACCTTTGTTCATGATGGACAACTCATGCTCCCGTGCCCGTTCATTGACACATCTCCCCGTTTGGCCCACGTAGGACTTCCCACATTTCAGCGGTATCTCATATATAACGCCAGTCGCACATTTCACGTAAGGTCTGCTCTGATTTTTCTGGCATCCTGACTTTCTGTCAACGCGGCTAATTTGGGAGCATAGTCAAGCCAACTTGCGCGGTGCCGAGAGAACAACAGGTACACCAAACTAATTTGCGACTTTGTTCAAATAGTTGGAAAGTTTGTGGACATATGGCACCACTGCGGGCTTGCATCCTTTTTGGCTAGGGCTAGGCATATGCTTTTTGCCCTTCACCTTCTGGAGCAATGTTTTTGAGACCACCCTTACGACCGAGAACGGGTAGCCGGCTGTCAGTAGCCTCGCCAATTGATTGTCACAGCTAGCCTGCATCGCGTGAGGGCACGACTTGATGAGAGCAGACTCAAGGCAAATAGTGGCTATTGCTCTTTTAACTAACATTGATTGTGCCGAATTGTACGGCAGCAATTCCTTCTGTGCACGTGGGCTATACTGCCAACAGACGTACTTGTTGCCAAAAACTAAAAACAGATCTAAAAACTGAAGACTACCATGGGAAGGAATTTCATGTGTAAATAGCATGCCCTTCCCATGTAGCCTAAAATCGCCTAAGACCTCGTTAATGCACTGGTCAACGGTAAAATCATTGTTACTTTTTAAACAAATAAAAAAATCGTCCAGGTATCTAAAAGCCTTAAGGTAGAACCTATCGTCAAAGGAACAGTGCAGGTCGCGGTTAATTGACGCCAAAAAAGTGTCACAGAGCACAGGAGTGACGCAGGAAGCAATGCATTTTCCTTGTCTTTGAACATATACGTCGTCGTTAAAAGAAATAAAAGTAGAGTTTAAATAAAATTTCAACAAAACCATAAAATTGTCAATAAAAACGCCCACTAGATTCTCTAAATCTATTGCGCCGTTACGGTTATGAAATCCCTAACGGAGGCGCACATTTCCTGTTGAAGCACTGAGTAGAACAAACACACTACTTCTACAGAAAAAGTGTATGTGATAAAGGAGTTTCCTTTCAAGATTTATTTACATCTTTAGAGCTTTTAGTCGTGGAAGGATTTGCAATGATTTCAAGTTCTTTAAAAGAAACTGGCTAACTGCTGCCAAGAACCTTTCTCGCTTATGATGGCACGGAACGGAATTCCTTCCTTGTGTGATATTGCTGTAAAAAACACTCCTAATGAAACACCTTTACAATCACTTATTGCTATCGACTGGGACCCCTTTTGGAGGCACAGTGCAACCACGCTCGAACTGAAAGCGCTCTGGCAACGCCGCTGCTCCCTACGCCTCAAGATTAGTCCCTCACCCGCCTTCACCATGCTGCCACTATGAGGGGAAATGTCTGCACCTCTTCCGCGCCCTATTAAATGCGAAGTATTTCTTCGCGAATAATTGCCACTTTGAAAGTATCTATCTATCTACCTACCTATCTATCTATCTATATATCTAGCCGCCTGCGTCTTGGTGCTCTCATGGTCGTTTCGTCGTTAATTTGTGTACCAAAATTGGCATAGTATGACAAGAGTGTATGACGAACATAAATGATAGGTCATGACATGCGTGTCATGTAGGTCATGAAACAGCCGCCTACGCCTTGGCGCTCTCATGGTTGTTTCGTTAACATGGTAGGCTCCCCGCACACTACTTCGCATAACATCGATTCCCACAGATCGTGGGATCAGTCGGCTTTTTTTATGTATTTGCTTATTCCCGCATTGTGCCGGTGGGCCAGCTTCCACTCATTGCGCGGCATTGCTCATTCTGATATACGCGCCACTCAACACATCGTTACTCATCGCTACGGCTGGCCTTATGTCAATCCAGACGTTTGTGCACGGTCCGGTACCTGCATTATGGGCCAAGTGTCCAATGTAAACCGTCACACTATGAGCCCTACCAACGGATCCTGCCTACGGACAAGCGCTTCGACCATGTGCACTTCGACATAGTTGGACCGCTTCCTCTTTCTCGCACCTATAACTGCGTGTCGACCGTAGTAGACGGTTTGACACGCTGGCCCGAGGCTGGTCCCCGTCGTCTACACCACTGCGGAGGATGTGGCACGTGCCTTTGTCTCTGCTGGGCTTCACGTTGGGCTGTCCAGTCAATTTAACGCCAGTCCGCGGACGGCAGTCTGAATCTGCGTTTTAGAGCGCAGCTCTTAGGAGCCCGTTCCTACGGCGAGCGTCTGCGTCGGCGTAACCGAGCGAACGAGCACTGCAGCGAAGGATGAAAGAGCGACCGCGGAGATGGAGATGAAAGATGCGAGCCGCGAACAGCAGAAACCAATGAGAGCGGCCCCTTCAGTGACGTGCGTGTGGGAAACAGTTGTCATGTGGACCCGCCCGAGCACTCGATGCGTACTTGTATCTGGTCTCAGCCAGACCGCTCGTTTCGTACTATCATCTGCTCGCGTCAGCTCTCGCTCGCGCCTGTTTGGGTTGCTTGGTTTGGTCTCGTTCGCGCTTGTTTCGATTGTCATGGTTCGAGATTGTTTTTACATTGATGAGTGTAAACTGAGACGTTCTGATGGAAAGGCTGTTGAAGACAGTGCGCCACATCCGATTCTATACGACTAGACGAACCCTGAATATAAGGACGCGGAGGCTACACCCAGTACCTCATTCTTCATGTCATCGGAACACGGTGACGCCACAACACGACAGCACAGCAACATGATTATGATCAGTGGCAACGACATCGTCATCTTCATAAGACATGGCTCGCGTTGAGAACAAAGGACGAAGAACGTAAACACAGCGCCGACCTTTCAGCAGACGAAGGAAAAAAGTCGATGCCCCTTTCTTAAAGAAATATGGTTGAACACGAAGCTTTCTCCCATGCAAACTGAATCAAAAAGTCCAAAGCCAATGATCATGCAACGAACCCAAGAAATGCTGAGCGACCCGATGCGATGCATATGTGATTTGATTGCTTCGTTAGGATTGTATTTTTTGAACGTTGAAGTTGAATGAAGACACATTTCGTTAAGTTGCATAGCCTTTACTTTAGATCAGGTATCCGTTGATTACACACAGACACACTCATACTTTCACAGACGACTCTACACTTGCACAGTATAGCCTTGTGCTCGCTGTGGTAGACGGTCAGAGGCTCTGTCGTTGCCGATACACGGGGTCGGTCTCAAGAGCACGATTGCACTCGCGCTTACGTTCGCGTACGGCAGCCTCTTCTGCAGTGAGCTGCACCCACAGCCTACCGATGGCGACGGCTGGCAGGGGCGTAGCCAAGGAAGGGGGGGGGGGGGGGTGGAGGTTGGGGGTGTTCAACCCCCCCCCCCCCCCGAAATGTTTTCCGCAACTCCCCCCCCCCCGCCCCACTTACCCACCCTTTGTTCACGTCGCTTCGCGCTGACATAATTCAAGGAACCGGTGCTACTATATCACAATTTCATTCCTGGGCGCTTCCGTTTGGGTTGGTAATTTACAGCGAATCATTTCTGCATATGGAAAAAAACTGTCACGGTGTTTGTCAAGGCTTTGACGCTCTCTGAGGTTTTGGGCGAGAATGTGGCGGCCGCATTCTGAAGCAACAAATGCGGCAGCCGCATTTTAGATGAAGGCGAAAATGCTCGAGGCCCGTTTACTTAAATTTAGGTGCAGGTTAAAGACCCCAGGTGGTCGAAATTTCCTATACATTTCCGCCGCTTCCCTTCAGGTGCCGGTTAGGCCGCGCTCGCGCAGGATCTTACGCTACGTTCACACTTGGTCTCGGAGCTGTCGGAAGCGGCAAAATCTTGCAAAAATCCACCCGCTATAGGCGGCAAAACAGGTAGAAAAACAAGCGGCGAGCCAAATCGGTCTCGGACCGATTTTTTCGCTATGGCGAAGCGGAAACGCGGCGGAAAGTCGTTCTGCTCGACCGGAAGCTACGCTAGCATCTAAACAACCGGTCGCAAAATTGAACATGGAACCAAAAGTGTAGGCTGAAATGCTGATCGACGCGATCAAGGACCACCCCTTGCTCTACGACAAGAGTGGTACTAAAACGTACTGTCAGCAATACTCGCGATAGTATGTCGCGCGACCGGAGGTGCGGCAACGAAGCCTTGGCGTGACCCAACTTCTCACGCTTTTGCAAAGCCAGGCGAACCCACCACCACCGTTTCCAAAGTGTCCGCGTCTTCCGTTTATTCATTGTCCATTTCTAGAAAACAAGTAGGTAGAAGTATAAAAGCCATTTCTTCTTACACTTTCATGGCAGACAATAGTTGGGCAGATTCCTCGTTGGCGCTCCATAATTCGTGCACGTGCACGGTATGTTGCAGAAGTCGCGGGGTGCTTTTCTCGTCGCGACGATAGATTGGGAGCGTAGGTATCACGTAGGACGCGCAGGCTTCGACAAGCCCCAACACAAGGGCCAGCCCGGGTTTTAGCTTTGGTGTTCCCGTTGCCGCTTTGGTGTCCTGGAGGCGCCGACAATAATACGAAATGATGAAATGTTATAACAACTTGTAAATAAAAGCTAATAAAGAAATATAATCACGCCTAGGCACCAACCTGTGACTCAGCGCTACCGCGCCCGTGTGAGGAGAATCACGGAACGCCAACGAGGAATTTACCGAAGGTCACAAATGACACGCGAAGTTGCACAAAATGATCACTTTTGATGACGGGTGGGTCAATGAATGAACATACCGCTCGAAATAATGCGATAATGAGCGCCGCCACGCCGACAAACGTACGCAGACTAGATGGATGTGGACGAAAGCGGGATGTGGACGAAAGCGGCAGCGGCGGTAGCAAAACAAATGTGAACAACTTGGACATGCGCGGAAAAGATTTTCCGGCCGCTTTGGCCTTTCCGCCCGCTTGCCGCTTCCCAAGTGTGAACGTAGCCAGTCTGCGCGCGAAACGTCTCTTGTATGCGATTGCGCCCCTACGGAAGGCTGGTTGTTGCTGTTGTGTTGTTGAATCCCAAACCAGTAATTGCGCAAGGCTGGTCGTTGCTGTTGTGTTGTGGAATCCCAAACCAGCAATATACACATGAAGGGGTTGATGCCAGCAGTGAAATTCCACCGACTCGCAACAGAATGCACGAAATAGACAGCCGACAAGCATGGATTACTGCTGTGCGCAGTAAAGCGTAAGTAAACTCTTGTTGCAGGCGCTGACAGTTCTCGTCGGAGTTCACGCGACATGAGAAATTGATTATGTGCACTATGCACTGAACAAGACCGGAGTTCATTCCTGCATCACTAGTAGAGCACTGCACGGGCCGATTTTTTCAGCCCGGGCCCGGCCCGGGCCCGTTTTTACGTTGGGCGGCCCGCCCGATCAAAACTTTTATGGTGAGACCCGGGCCCGGCCCGGGCCCGGAAATAATTTACGTTACCCGCCCGGCCCGGCCCGCCACCCCTTTACCTTAGGCCCGAGCCCGGCCTGAGCCCGACTCGAAACCGGCCCGAACCCGGCCCGAGACCGAAAAATAATGTTTTTCAGAGTTGAGACGCCCGAGATTAACACGCTGCACGTTACATGCACACCACCAGAAAGCCCGAGCCCGGCCCGGACCCGCGTCAAAAAACCCGAGCCCGGCCCGTGCCGGGGTCAAAAAGCACACGCCGTGCCCGAGCCCGGCCCGAGCACGTGAAAAAACTGTTCTGCCCGACCCGGCCCTGCCCACGGGCCCACGGGCCCGGGCTTTCGGCTAAGCCCGAGCCCGTGCAGTGCTCTAATCACTAGTACACCAATCAGTCGAGATCCTGTGAGGTACAAGGCCGCTTCCTGTTTGCACCGGCGTAAGTGAAGCAGAAATTAGTTGCACGCACTACTTAAAATGCGTACACATGCCATATCTATGCTGTGCGGTGAAATATTCTGTACAATTCTGAATCGGTTGACGCAAAGGCAAATGACGGCTGCACACTCGCACACAGCGGAAGACACAGTGGCCCATGCACTTGCCGCAGGAAATGCAACCCTCTCGTATGAGGGAGCACGGCGACGAAAGCTTCGAAAAAAAAAGCCTTCCCCATTTTTGCGCTTACTTAAGTTTTCTAGCGCAAAGACGCAGCGAACAAGTTATTGCTATGGGAGTATGTATAGCCTGGTCACGCATGCATTTTCACGTGTATAGCCGACCTTGACTTGTGAAACGCACTTCGCCCCGACGAGGACGACGCCACCTACGCTTAACGAAGATTAACAATTAATGATGACTTCTCCGATCGGGTGGGTCGTCTCAATGATGCGTTTTCGAAGACTGGTCCATTCAGTGGCGCGATGAGAGACCGTTGCTCCAAACGCCCACAGTACCTGTCGTGCTTACTGTGTTTTACTGAGCTTGCTTTACTTTTATTGCGATAGCAATTATATGGACACTTCTACCGGATTTCTGCCGTCGCCGTCGCCGTGAGGTTCCCTATAGATAAAATCTTCGCCGCGCGCCGTATGCCCGAGCGGAAGCGTGCGCGGACGCGCGCTATCACGGAGAGCAACGCACTCAATCACCCACGCGCAAGCAAGGAAGCGGGAAGCCAACGCCGGAGGGAGCGCGCGGGGGGGGGGGGGGGGCGCACTTCTACGCTGCCAACAACCGCGCTCGTCGCTCGTCCGCACCGTCTCTTATCTCCACACGGCTCTGACCTTTATGCGCCGTGCATTCGCCGCTCAGTTTCCGTTGAAGCGATAGACCGCACGTACCT
Source organism: Dermacentor silvarum (assembly GCF_013339745.2). Lineage (NCBI taxonomy): Eukaryota > Metazoa > Arthropoda > Arachnida > Ixodida > Ixodidae > Dermacentor > Dermacentor silvarum. The sequence continues at coordinate 114,699,291 of NC_051160.1, read as the reverse complement.
TCGCCCGCTGCGGCGTATATACGCTCGCTGCCAGCGTTTTGGCAGTCGTTGTCTTCGTTCAGTGTGATCTTTCCTGTTTGTTTGTGCGCGCTCACACCACGCTTGTTTATTCAGTTAGTAATAGTCGGGACACATTTTCCAACGCACGCTACACATGCAATGCTGCCCGGATTGGCAGTGCAGCACTACAGGTGTGTCCCTTCGCACGCGCTGCCCACGGGAAGCGCTTCTCATCAACACCACGGTTTCACACGCGCCTTCTCGTGGTCATCGAGTCTCTCTTCATGTCGGTCTACTTACGCCGCAGCACACCTGCTTACTTAATCAGCTCATGTTTACTACAATTCATGTTGCTACCAAAGCCGCTCACCATACTTCGTATGACATTGCGGTGTTGCTATCGCATTCATTGCTTCGCCCTTAGGGCGAAACTGTGACATTTTTTTTACTTAATTTCTTCGCAAGCACATGCGAGGGGGGGGGGGGGGGGGGGGGTCCCAAAGTCTTTGATATACATGTATAGAGTCTGCTTAAACTACCGATATGTATTATCGATCACGCCACTGGCTAAATTTCTGGCTACGCCCCTGACGGCTGGGAATGCAATATGTGACGCGCGTAATGCAATGAATATATATACTGTTCGTCTGGTGTTGCGTCCCGAATCGGCCAGGCGCATTCTTTGATTGTTTCCCATCGAGGCAGGCCATTTCATCAGCGTCGCCCGGACGGCGACAGTGCCTGACACCGACGTTGACGGGCAAGCATGTGCCCCAAATCGGCAGTGCGCATCGTTTGTGTGTTTTCCCCGATGCCACCCCCTTCTTCAACGGTCGCCTACCTGGCGACGCGGCGCGACACCGGCTGGGACGCCACGACAAAGAAGCTCATGAAGCGACCACAACCGCCACCCTTCGTGGAAGCGGGGGCCAGCGCGAAGGTCACTCTCCCGACCCTGGCAAGATGAACGTCACTGAGAGATAGAAACCAAGGAGACGACTTTCGTAGAAGGAGTGTGAATCCCCGGTTTCCAGATTGCCTCGTCCTTGCTTCTAAGGTGCAACATTAGAGGCGGAGTTCTGTAAACAATACGACCCATCTCATTGGCCGCGCCAAGGTCATCCGATTCCCTAGTCGGGTCAACTAGGGAAGATGAATGTTTTATAAGGAGACACCTTGGGTGCAATGGTATGTCCTGACGTGTTCTGATATGTGCTCAGACATGTACGGAGCTGAGACTTTGGAAGTGCTCCCCCATGTAGTGGGCTTCCATATTTGGAGCCACTGTAAACATGTAGAATAAACCCTCTTTTTCTATCGCTCTTACTCCCGGATGTACTCAACCCTATGGCTGAAGGATCACCGGCCCAAACGCTACCCGAGTCCCAACAAACTGGATGGCCGCGGTGAGATCGACCCTTCAGCCAACGCCGATGGAGCGTGTACAACTGCCCATTTTGATACTGTGGTTGCTGCGCATCTCAGCAGAAAGCAGCTTTCAACATTGATCTGAACCAGCTACTAAAGCCAGATTTCATATTTTTGTGGGATTAATTGGGACGTAGAGACCTACCAAAATTGTAATCAATTAAAGGCGACCCAGGATTTACGTCTTCTTGGAATTGATTCGATGCGGTGGCGGAGAACTTGGGGACTTGGTGCTACTTCTGTGTATAGGCGTTTGGGTTCTGCTGTATTTTCCAGGCTTCAAATTATCTTGAGACAAGAGAGTTGAACCACTGGTAGTTTTTTTTTTACTTGAATTGCAATTTGTGCTGATTTCGCAGGAAGTATTGTGGAATAGCTGAGCCAAAGCCTAAAGTAGTTACTATGAACCTCATGAGTTTGACGAGAGCTAGCTTGTTGCGGTTGTATGAAGAGCTCGATGTAGAGGTAGAGGAGGACAGGTCAGAAGCCGAAATTAGAGCAATTTTAGAAAGCAACAAGGATCAGGAATACTTTGAATACTTTGGCAACCTAATTCTAAATGAACAGGAACAGGAAGCAATTGAGTATGAGAAGCAGTTGAAAAGACAGGACTGCATTAGGCAAGAATACGAAAAGATAGAAGCTCTCAAACGAGAGATTGAAAGATTGGAACAGGGTTTTGAAGTGGAGCAGCATAAATATCAGGCACCCGTAGAAGTAGCGCGCGGAAAGTGCAAACAAGTAGCACACACGGTTCTACCGCTGGTAGGAAGAGAGGCTGATCCCAATGAACCTAAATATACGTTCATAGGTGATGCCAGATCCGTAGACCATGACGCAGTTGATGAGGAGCCCGTTAATGGGAACGGTATTGAGCGCGACGAGGTATTGTGCCAGTGGAATACTAGAGAAGCAGCTAGGCCAGCTGTGGACGATTTGGCACAATCATCCAGGGAGTACGGCGCGAAGGTAGCTGTTGCAGAAGTCCGAGGTGACCGCGATTCGTCAGACAAGAGCACCAGTGCAGAGCTCAGTCGGTCAGTAAAGTGCTCTAAAGCACAATGTAGGCAAGGCAATGCAGTTGGGGACAGTTCCCAGGTATACGAGCAAATAAAAATAGCTGCATTGTCCATAAGTGATTGAAGCTCTCCGCCAGTCGAGGTAGCATTGAGAGGAATGATTTACCCGCAAGTCACTCAGACTCTGTGGTTGAGATGGAAATAGTGACTGATGAAATAAGTGCCGGTCAGCACGAGATGCAAGCGCAAGGCTCAAAAATGAGCACTACAAAACGTGATATCGGATGAAGCGGCGTCGCAAACTCAGGAATGTGGCAGACAGGGCAACGCGGCCGAATAAAGCCACTAAACCCAGTGGGGAGCGCAGTCAAAGAGTTCTAACGGTGCGTTTGTTCCTTGTAATGTTTTCAGACAGGGCGCGTCCGAACCGCCGGATGAGAAACAAAAGAAAGGGCCGATCGGCTGGAAGGTGAACAAGAGCAAGAGGGCAATTATGTTCCCCCTCGTTCGGTTCTTATCGAGGTGTGACAAGAGGAGAGCGAGCCGGTCAGGCGATGCGAATTAGTCATACGCTTTAGTGAAGTCGTAGTGCGATGCCAAAAATGTATGATTCCTGTTTGTAAAGTGCCAGGGGTGGGCAGTGAGGAGTATGATCTACGTGTCCTTTGTATGCCCTCGTTGACAGGACAGGCTCTCAGACCGCGCCCGCCTCGAGTACGGCTTAAAAATATGCTGCAACCGTAGGCTTTTCGGAACAAAAAGCGGCGATACAGGGTTTTTGGAAATATTTTCTTTGTTTGTTTCTTTATTTTTTGTGTTTGGTTAAATGTTTTGAGATCTCCGAGACTAGAGATCATTTCGATATGCACGTTTGGAGCATTCTTTGAATTGTTTGTTTTAGAAGCTCATTGGTATTCTGAAAGAGATGGTTTGCGCGCGTTCAAATGTTTGAAACTGTTTTTTGGCGTGTCGTTCTTTTTTTAAGCAGGTAGTCAGTCTTCTTTTCTTTTTTTTTTTTTTTGTATGTGAGATACGCTTGCAGTGTCAGGTCCAGGCCATTTGTTTGAAGCCTGTAGTGGCACGCTTGATTATCAGTTCACTTTTTGGAAGTGTTCGCGACAATTATTCTTTGAAAGTAAAACGCGTTAGTCGAGGATCCGTTGGGGGGGGGGGGGGGGGGGGGTCTAACTGCACAATTTTAGAATGTGTTTGTACCGGTCCTTTATAGCGTGTCATGCGCGGACATAACGAAGCAAAGCGTTGGTGTGTGTCTCGCACGTGTATTTGGAAGACGGCAACAGTTTCATTTACTGCGTGAAAGTACTTAAGAATAGGCGCGATTCTTTTTGTGGTTTTCAGCGCGTAACTTACGCAAGATCTGGTTTTGTTGAACTCAGAGCTACACGCGAGCTCGCTTTGGCGGCACAAAATTTTGGGTCCAAATTATTGGGCCTGGTGGATTTAAAAAGATTTCGGGCGCTGGCTTACCGTGGTGTGCTTTGGCACTGGGAATGACTCTTAGGTGTCGGAGGTGGCGAGAAAGTTGTGAATCCTGGTCTAATCTGAAAATTGTGGGCTTTAGCGAAGGGTTAGTAATTTGACGGCTGCTTTGGCGCTATTATTAGATAAAGGCAGGTACGTTGATTTGTTCGCTAGACCCAATGGCTCTCGGTGCGAGCAAGGCGCTTTCCTGTGCCCTGCGGTCGTGTTTTCTTGTGTATTCCCAGGGAGAAGGCCAAAATCAGGTTAATGCTGGGACTTTATAATGCTCGAGTGTGTCATCGGCCATCATTTCAAGCAGAAACCCCGAGTTCACGACTGACCACCGACGCTTCGGGCAACCTAACAGCTGGTCACCCTCAGGTCGGATCTTCCGGCGGGGGAGGAGTCTGTTGCGTCCCGAGTCGGCCGGGCGCATTCTTTGATTGTTTCCCCTCGAGGCAGGCCCTTTCATCAGCAACGCCCAGACGGCGACAGTGCCCGACACCGACGTTGACGGGCAAACAAGCGCCCCGAATCGGAAGTGTGTTTTCATCATTTGTGTGTTTTCCCCTTCAGCGGTCGCCTAACTGGCGACGCGGCGCTACACCGGCTGGAACGCGATGACAAAAAAGCTCACGAAGCGACCACAACCGCCACCCTTCGTGGAAGCGGGGGTCACTCTCCCGACCCTGGCAAGACGAACGTCACTGAGAGATAGAAACCAAAGAGACGACTTTCGTATAATGGGTTTGAACCCCCTGTTTCCAGATTGCCTCGTCCTTGCTTCGAAGGTGCAACATTAGAGGCGGAGTTCTGTAAACAATACGACCCATCTCATTGGCCGCGCCAAGGTCATCCGATTCCCTAGTTGGGTCAATTAGGGAAGAAGGTTGTTTTATAAAGAGACACCTTGGGTGCAGTGGTGTGTCCTGACGTGTTCTGATATGTGCTCAGACATGTGAGCTGAGACTTTCGAAGTGCTCCCCCATGGAGTGGGCTTCCATATTTAGAGCCACTGTGAATATGTAGAATAAGCCCTCTTTTCTATCGCTCTTACTCCCAGATGTACTCATCCCTATGGCTGAAGGATCACCGGCACAAACGCTACCCGAGTCCCAACACTGGGTAGCGTGGCGTTGTAGTTCCCATTGTTCTTATCGATGCAACTGTGAATGTAAACTATAGTGTTCTATGGTACGTATGTCGTGCGTTGTTGTTCTATTGAGTGAGCAGTTACGCAGATAGTTTATATTGTGACAGAGCGATTGTACGGCCGGCAATTCACAGTCATCACTGGCCACCATGCTCTGTGTTGGCTTTCATCTCTGAAAGATCCTTCTGGGCGCCTTGGCCGATGGGCTCTGCGCCTTCAAGAATACAACTACTCAGTTGTCTACAAGACCGGCCGGTTACACCAAGATGCGGACTGCTTGTCGCGCCATCCTGTCGACCCACCTGACGTTTTTATGGCCGGCATTCCTGGCACCGTTCTCTCTTTGAGTGCTTTTGACAATATCGGAGCGGAACAACGGCGGGACGACTTCTTAAAAGACCTTATTCAACGGCTGACTTTAACGACGCCCGACCCTTCCCTTCGAATGTTTGAACTCCACGATGGCATCTTGTACCGCTGTAACATGCGCCCTGACGGCCCTGACCGCCTCTTAGTTGTCCCTTCGCATCTGCGCCAGACTGTTCTCGCCCAGCTTCATGATGTGCCGACTGCCGGTCACCTTGGCGTGTCACGGACTTACGACCGCGTTCGTCGGCGCTTTTTTTGGCCTGGTCTTTACCGTGACGTCTGCCGTTATGTCGCTGCGTGTGACCTTTGTCAACGACGAAAAAAGCCGACCACACTCCCTGCTGGCCGCCTTCAACCACTTGACGTGCCATCAGAACCATTCTTTCGTGTAGGCGTTGATCTTTTAGGCCCTTTTCCTACGTCTGTTTCGGGAAATAAGTGGATTGCTGTAGCAACAGATTACGCCACCCGATACGCAATCACACGGGCTCTTCCGACAAGCTGTGCAACCGATGTCGCCGATTTCCTACTAGAAAACGTCATCCTTCACCACGGTGCCCCTCGACAGCTCCTTACCGACCGAGGCCGCTACTTTCTTTCTAAAGTTGTTAATGACATTCTACACTCGTGCGCGACTAAACACAAACTTGCTACTGCTTACCATCCACAAACGAATGGTCTAACCGAGCGTCTCAACCAGACCCTCACTGAGATGCTATCTATGTATGTCTCCGCTGACCATCGCGACTGGGACGTTGCATTACCATTCGTTACCTTTGCCTACAATTCTTCTCGCCACGATACCGCAGGCTTCTCTCCATTCTTCCTCTTGTTTGGCCGCGACCCTACACTACCTTTCGACACCCTCCTGCCTGATAGCCTGCATTTCACATCAGAGTACGCCCGGGACGCCATAATCCAGGCACAAGAGGCACGCCATATTGCCCGACGTCGACTTGTGGACTCGCAGGAAAATCAGCGGCGCTTATATGACACCCGCCATCGTGACGCCCACTACACACCGGGCGCCCTGGTTCTCCTTTGGTCTCCGTCGCGACGCGTTGGCCTCTCGGAGAAGTTGCTTTCACGCTACTCTGGTCCTTACCGCGTCTTGCGTCAAGTAACCGACGTCACCTACGAAATCGCCCCTCTTGACCCCACCGTGGCTCAGCCTCGTTCCGACGTAGTCCACGTTGCGCGTCTTAAGCCGTATCACTCGACCGCCTCCTAACCAGCACCGGATCGCACAGCACCGGGTCGGTGCTTCAGCCGCCGGGGGTCATGTGACAGAGCGATGAGGAAGACGTTTTGAGAGCACTTTAAGAAGACGAAGCTCGGGACTTCGCGTGCTTTCTATGATCTTGCCAGCCGCTGCCAGTCTTGTAAATACGCTGTAAATACATTTCTTATTTCTTTTCCCCGTAACAATATTGGGTGAGTTGGCTTTCCTGCAGTGCGTTTTCGGCGGCTCACGGACGAATCAGTGAGACATAGAAAGCTTCCCTTTAAATGCGTGCGACATCTCGCACCTACAGAGAGGAGGCAAGATTTGCATGCTGTCACGTGACTGCCGCAGCGGCTCGCCGCCAGTTGGTGTGGCCGCTCTGCCGCAGCTGCAGTTCAACGCCGGCGGCGCGCCGCGCGCGTTTGACCTAAAATCCCTATATAAGAAAAGTACCGCCATCCTTTGATCAACGCCGCTTCTCTCTCTCCTGTATCTCTGATTGGATGATGATAGCGCGCTCTTTCACTTCTTTATATTTTTTTTCCGCATGAAAGCCATGTTGAAAGTCTTCTGCGCAGCCGCAGTCGCCAGCGGCGGCGGCGGCGCGCGCCCGGCCTGAAAGCTTCAACGTGGACTTTCTAGGTGCGCCACCGTCGACTTGCTTTCGCAAGCAAAAAGCAATGAATGCGATAGCAACACAGCAATGCGAAGTAAGGTGAGCGGCGGTCGTTGAGCTGATTAAGTAAGCAGGTGTGCTGCGGCGTAAGTAGACCGACATGAAGAGAGACTCGCTGACCACGAGAAGGCGCGTGTGAAACGGTGGTGTTGATGAGAAGCGCTTGGGCAGCGCGTGCGAAGGCACACACCTGTAGCGCTGCACTGCCGATCCGGGCAGCCATGTGTAGCGCGCGTTGAAAAGTGGCCCGACTATTACTAACTGTGGTGTGAGCGCGCACAAGCAAACATGAATAGATCACACTGAATGACTGCAGACAACGACTGTCTGGCAGCAAGCATGTACGCCGCAGCGGGCGAAGGTACGTGCGGTCTATCGCTTCCGGAAACTGAGCGGCGAATGCACAGCGCATAAAGGTCAGAGCATGTGGAGATTGCGAGCGAGCGACGAGCGCGGTTGTTGGCATGCCCCCCCCCCCCCCCCCCCCGCTCCCTCCGGCGAAAAACAAGCGCTTTAGGAGAGGAGACGGCGGAGAAAGAGTAGATGGCGGTACTTTTCTTATATAGGGACTTTAGTTTTACCGCTAGCGTGTATGGGACTTTTCTGCGGTGACTATCGCTCCGAGATAGCGCCAGAGTAGCGGGCATCGTCTGTTCACCGATAACGCCATCGATAAGGCATGCGGCGAGCGCGCCGAAACAGCGCGCTGCCTTAGCTAAGGTCTGTCTGCGGCGGCTGCTGTGAATCGCGCCCACGCGTCAGCCGCGCGCTGGCTCTCGCGATCTCCCGATTAGCGAGGCAGTCGTGCCACACTTCGCTCATTTGCAACGTGCCGCACGAGACAAATTGTCCGCGCCAGCCAATATATAGCGTAATGAAAACATCTATGAAACTGCCCTCAAATTTCGCATTAAGAAATATCGTAATCGTCGGTGACTTTTTTGGACTGATAGTGCAGTTGAAACGTCTTGCAAGCTTTAGGTGTGAGAACAACACAGGTCGCTATTTGTTCCCCCCACCCCCATTCCACTACGCCTTCGCGCCGACATCTTTTGCACAGAGAAGGCACCACTTCTATAACAAATCCTGTCGTCAACGTCTCCGAGACTGCTTCCACGACCAGCAACCAGTTCAACCTAGGTCTGCCAAGGAACACTCGAACGTCCGGAAATCGCGTCGGCCAAACATGGTTTTCTTAGATTAAATTGGCATACGGGTGCCCATAACGCTGACCTATAACGGACCCTTCCCGGTTCTGCGCCGTTCATTCAAGGCTTTGTAATTTTGCACTATGGACGTAAGGAGACAGTCTCTGAGATCACCTCCTCACGGCCTACGTGGAGACACGTATTACCCATCTGCATCTCCAGAGCACAAATTTGTCAGAGCCCGACATTACATTGAATACTCAAGAGCGTCAGCATCGCGCCCATTTCACGCTTGCGGCATAGCCGGAGGCCCTGTGACACCAGCAAATGCTAGGATGCCAGGGGACGCTCACGGCAAGCAAGGAACAAAGAAAAAGAAATATGGGCAGTGGGCGGGTGCTTACTTTTGCGCAGTCTACGTGTCGATCGCACGTAGACTGCATAAATCTGTGAAAGGCGGACTGCCACTTATCTCAAGTGGCAAAGCTCCTAAACGCTGTGTCTTGTGCAATGAGTACAACGAAAACATGCGGTAAAGCTGCAAAATGGTATCTGAATTATGGCTGTCTTTTTGTCTAGTTATCTCAAAGAAGGGTCCTCCATGGCTCATTCTTTTATTGCAGCGCATGCTTCCCCCGCAGTTTTATTACGATTAGCATTCTTTGGGAACATTACCCACTTTGCAATTATCGTTGCATCTAACCTCTTTATCACCACAACTTGGGTCCCTGTAAGCGCCACTGGGTCTGTGCCTGAATACACAACTTGGACCACTGGGTATGTGTAACTAATATGTGCCAGGGCGCATACCCAGAGCGGGTGTATACCGTCCATTAACAAATCCTCTAAAATATCCCTGGCGCTGACGGCATCGAACCCGCGCCGCATGGGTTCCTCGAGCACGGCAGCCCAGCGTTCAACGTTCGTACGTACTGGCGTCCCACGCATCCCGAAAGTGACGCGCCAACTTCACGACTAGATGGTACAGTGCGTCAAGAAGAAAATGCGATAAAGCAGGCGAGCTGCAGCACACTCCTAATACACGACGCGCCTCCCGCCTACTGGTTTGCCCATGTACTGCCAAAAGTGAGGGGTGGGCGAGGGACAGTATGTTTTTCCCCCTTGAAGCGTCTGTCTTTATGGTAATGCATGGGATATATATATATATATATATATATATATATATATATAGGTTGATATATGAGGTTCGTCTTCGGCCGAGACGTCGGCACAATAAACAATTTCCTTTTAAAGTGCATGACGTAATATATATATATATATATATATATATATATATATATCGACCGAAGACCAACCTTTGTCAAGACAGAAAACGGAATGTTCGTATAGAGTTTGTTTTAGATGCGAAGCAGCTTATGGTCGGGGCTATATCACTCTCTCCCTCCCTCCCTCCCTCTGTCCCTCCATCCGGCGTGTGGCGTCCACACCCCCCCTGCGCATGCGCATCCTCCTCCCTCCCCTCTCCTTGTCTCAACTCCTTTCCTCTCAGCATTCCTCCTCTCCTCTCCGTCGCTCCTCTCCTCTCCGGATTGTGCAACGAATGGCAACAACTAAGGCTCCGCGCGCGAAAATGCGAAGCAGCTTTGGTTAGAGGCGCGACGGTAGGCGCTGCATACTCCCCTGGGGGGCGCCACTGTAGCTCGCGGTATAATGACGCGCGCGTGCGCTCCACTCCTCTCATTCTCCTCCCGCAACTCTGCGATGAGTGCCACGGACAGCGCCAGCGTCGACGCCAGTGTCAGCGCCGTGGACAGCGCCGCGGAGAAGAGGGCTCGAGCCACTGCCACGAAATGGCAGCGGCGACAGGCCGATCCAGAACTTCGGGCTCGCGAAGCCGGTAGCTACGTACCTCAACCTAACGGAAACGACGAACTAAAACTAATGGTAACTTGAGTCGACCCCATGGCTGCTTCGCATACTACTCAGGGTTCCCCTACGGGAAGATGGTCTAATTTTTTTATTTATTTATACCACTTTTCAAAGATAAGAAGACATAGAAACTGTTTGTGAGAGAAAGTAAAGACAAATATTCATACCAATAGCCACGGAAGCGTTTGTGTAGGAATGGCTTACTTCAAACGAGTGCGCGATATCAGGTTACCAGGGCCACCAATTCGGTGAAGCGGGAAGACGCAGCGCAAAAACCAATTTCACGTAAAAAAGTGAACAGGGTCAGTGCACGCGGTGCCTTTTGTTATCTGATAAGGTGGTCAGTCTTCAGCCGCGACACCCGTGAAGGCGTTGTGATAACCCTAAGTAGGCTCCAGTTGATGCCGCGGTGCGCTATTGAATAATTTTTTCTTCTTAGTTGTTACAGAGAAAATGTGTAAATTGAGCTCTGGGTGTTTGCAAATGCACTGATGATGAACGCCGAATCCCGACCGAAATGTCAAAATTAGCTGTTCGTTTCGTGTTTGCTTTTTACGTACCCCTGCACTTCTATTTAATAAACACCGAATCCGAAGAACTACTTCCTTCATATATATTGTTACGGAGATGTTGGGAGTATAAACTGTATGTATTTACAATATATACACAAGTAGAGTTAGTGCGGTCAAGATAGCTGACCAGCAACAACACGCAGCAGCCAGTGTCTCTCGATCTTCTTCTTTTCTTTCCTCCTATCCTTCCGTAACAGGACCCCCAGGGTGCTGAAGCGCCGTCTCGGCGCATGTCAGGCGAATAACTGCGAGCGAGGTATGTCTTCAACCGCGAAACGTGCACGATGTCAACTGGCGTCAAACTTGAGGACGGATCAAACTGTAACGGCGAGATCTCGTAATTGACGTCGTTAACTTGACGTAGGACTTCATAAGGCCCTGTGTAGCGAGAGATAAGCTTCTGGGAGAGACCGACATGACATGGCGACCAGAGGAGCACCCAAGCACCTGGGGCGAACTTAACATCGGGATGGCGGCGATCGTACCGCTCTTTTTGTATATCCTGCGATGCCAATAGACGAGATCGGGCGACTTGACGCGCCATGTGAGCGCGATCGATGACTTCACGAGCGTACTCAGTTGTAACACGTGGCACACAATGTAGGATGGTGTCAAATGGCAATGTGGGGTCGCGACCATACAAAATATAGAAGGGTGAATATCCGGCGGTGTCATGTCTGGACGAGTTATACGCGAATGTCACGTAGGCCAGCGTGGCGTCCCAGTCGCGGTGATCATTGGAGACGTACATCGACATCATCTCTGTGAGTGTTCGGTTGAGGCGTTCGGTAAGACCGTTCGTTTGTGGGTGGTAGGCGGTGGACAGCTTATGCTCTGTGGCACAACAGCGTAGGAGGTCGTCAACAACTCGGGACAAGAACGAGCGGCCGCGGTCGGTAAGTAACTGTCGAGGTGCACCGTGGTGGAGGATGACGTCATGGAGGAGAAAATCTGCGACGTCAGTTGCGCAACTAGTCGGCAACGCCTTGGTTATCGCATAGCGTGTCGCGTAATCAGTAGCGACGGCGATCCACTTATTCCCTCGAGTCGTTGTCGGAAAAGGGCCAAGCAGGTCAAGGCCTACGCGATAGAAAGGTCCAGAGAGAACTTCAATTGGATGGAGTCGTCCGACAGCTGGCAGGGGAGGTTTTTTCCGGCGCTGACACAATTCCCAAGTTGCGACGTAACGACGTACAGAGCGGTAGAGTCCCGGCCAGAAGAACCGGCGTCGTACGCGGTCGTATGTGCGCAAAACTCCAAGATTACCCGCCGTTGGTCCATCGTGAAGTTGTTCGAGGACGACGGATCGTAGATGACGAGGAAGGACAAGGAGAAACTCAGGGCCCTCAGGGTTGATATTTCGGCGGTAAAGGACGCCGTCGTGCAGCACGAACATGCGGCACGGGCCGTCGGTGCTGCCAGATTGCACTCCGGCGATGACGGCTTGCAAGGACTCGTCCCGATGTTGTTCAGAGCTCATGTCGCACATGTCAGTGAAAGCCAACACGCAGGTCTCCGGATCATGTGCAACAGGATCAGGAGGATCCACAGGATGACGATAGAGGCAGTCAGCGTCCTTGTGCAGACGTCCAGACTTGTAGATGACAATAAAAGAAAATTCCTGGAGCCGCAAAGCTCAGCGACCAAGCCGTCCTGTCGGGTCCCGGAGGGAAGACAGCCAGCAGAGGGCATGGTGGTCTGTAATGACCGAAACCAAAACGTGCGGCCGTACAAATATGGCCGGAACTTGGCGACAGCCCACACTAAAGCCAAGCACTCACGCTCGGTGATGGAGCAATTCCTCTCAGAAGGTCACAGCAGGCGGCTGGCGTAAGCTATCACGCACTCGGTACCATTCTGCTGCTGGGCGAGAACAGCACCGATGCCGTGGCCGCTGGCGTCAGTGTGGACTTCGGTCGGTGCAGATGGATCAAATTGGGCAAGTATGGGAGGGGTGGTCAGAAAACCGATGAAAGCGGCGAACGCGTGACCCTGCTCCGGCCCCATGAGAAAGGCGTGAGCTTCTTGAGAAGATCTGTCAAAGGGCGAGCAACGTCGGCGAAGTTTTTTGACGAAACGCCGAAAGTAAGAACACAGGCCGACGAAGCAGCGCACGTCAAGAGCAAAATGAGGGACAGGGAAACTGCGAAATTTATCCGGATCTGGTTGCACACCGGTTGCTTTAACGTGATGTCCTAACACGGTAATCTGACGGCGCCCGAATTGACATTTCATGGAGTTCAGCTGAAGGCTGGCTTTTCGGAAGACCGCAAGAATTGCAGTGAGTGGCGTAAGGTGGCTGCTGAACGTGGGAGAAAAAACAATAACGTCGTCAAGATAACAAAGGCAGGTGGTCCATTTGTAACCTCGCAGAAGAGAGTCCATCATTCGTTCAAATGTCGCAGGAGCATTGCATAGGCCAAAGGGCATTACTTTGAACTGATATAAACCATCAGGTGTTATGAAGGCAGTCTTCTCGCGGTCCATTTCATCAACAGAAATCTGCCAGTAGCCGGATCGAAGATCAATGGACGAGAAGTATGTAGCTCCGTGTAAGCAGTCCAAGGCGTCATCGATGCGTGGTAATGGGTAGACGTCTTTTCGCGTGATCTTGTTTCAATGGCGATAGTCGACGCAAAAACGCCAGGTACCATCCTTTTTCTTCACAAGGACGACTGGCGAAGCAAAAGGACTTGCTGAGGGTTCGATGACCCCTTTGCGAAGCATTTTGTCCACTTCAGATTGGATTACTCTACGTTCAGCTTGTGATACACGATATGGACGCCGACGAATAGGATTCATGTCTCCAGTGTTTATACGGTGGTGAACAACAGATGTTTGGCCGAAAGGGCGGTCGCCGAAATCAAAGATGTCACTGTACGATTCGAGCAGGAGACGGAGGTCCTTGGCCTGAGCAGAGGTGAGGTCAGGTGCAATCATTTTCGCGAAGTCATCTGTGAAAGAACCAGAGCTGTGAGCTGCAATTGGTGCTAATAATCCACTCTCGGCATCCATACTCTCAATGTGAAACTCGGACGTACTAGAAATGCTGGCCAAGAACATGCCGGCCGGAAGCACTTGAGGGCACAGGCTGAAGTTCAGAAGCGGGAGAACGACGTCATTATTCGCAAACGTGATCAGCGTATGCGGAACAGCAACGTTTCGGTTCAAAAGCACATCGACGATGGGGGGAAGCACATATTCACCGTCAGGAACCTGTGGCTGTGCGGTCAAAGCGACGTAAGCAGTGTTGCCTGGTCCGACGAGGCGGCGTAGCCCAAAGCTAGGGATATTGTAGCCCAAATGTAGCCAAACACAAAAAAGAGCAAACACATTTTGTAGCCCAATATAGCCATTTTTATTTGCAGTTTGATCTGTGTAATTATTTTCACATTCGACTACGGCAGTCCTTTTTCGCCCAACCCGTCCCAACAAAATGTCCCTGCCGCAGTGGCGGTCGACTTTTGACCTCAACAACAGCGACATCATACTGGCACACAGATTACTCTTTTGGTCGGCTCTGGAAGCTCTCAAGTTCCAGCGAATCGCTGCAGAGGGCGAAACCACCGTGCTTTTATTGTATGACATAGTACTAAGTTATTATTTTGAGTATGATCGAGTAATATTAACTACGAATTCTGCGTTTAGCAGTCTGCGACGGAGATGCGCCCATGGCCACTTTTTTTATGAGCCATACAGAACGAGTCTTTCGCGCTATGATATCTGGCGTTATGTGTCTGATCGTCTGATCTTGCTTTCTCGTTTTTTTTCTTTTTTCTTTTTAGTTAGCTTGGCCCGGATTAGCTGGTACACACTCTATATAGCGCCCATTTACATCAACCGGGACGCCATTTTAGGTCTCTAATGGTAAAAGCCGCGACGGCGCACAAAGAGCAAAGGTAAACGACAAATTGATAACAGTGGTAATCCTGTGAAAACCGCTTACTGTCAAAAAAGCAAACTATGTTGATGTTCTAATAATATTAATTGCTGGGGGTTTACGCGCCAAAACCTCGATACGATTGGGAGGCATGACGCAGTGCGGGACTCCGGATTAATTTTGACCATCTGGGGTTTTTTAGCGTGCACCGAAATCCATGTACACGGGTGTTCCTGCATTTCGCCTCTATCGGAATGCGGCCGCCGTGGCCGGGTATCAAATCCGCGTCCTCGAGCCAGCAGCGTGACCCTCCACCTGCTAAGTTAACGTGGTGGGTGATGTTCATGTGGCGTGGTGCACTGATGTCATCGTGGCCAACATATGTTTCGATATTAGCACAATCAGTACCTGCATCTATGACGTTACGGGCAAACCACCTATAAGTAAAAGCACTAGGGCCCGCCTTGGAGCTCGCGGTCTTGCTCCCATTCTTTTTTATACTTTCTCGCATATTTGGCCAACTTCCCCATAGTTCAATTCTCCTCTTCGAGGAGGATCCGATCTTACCTCCGTCCAACCTATCAAAATGAATCTCGAATCTAAGCACGAACAAAAATTCATCTCGCAGGAAAAGGAAAATGGCAGTAAAGTGTAGCGTGAGAAAAGTGGAGCAGAGAGAAACGTGAACACACTGGAGCGTGTCTTCTACACGTGCTTCCTTGCTTTCATGTAGGCGCCACGATTTTCCGACCCTATTTTGCTGCACTCTCTTTCTGAGCATAGCCATGTCAGTACAGTGCACTGTGAAAAAAACTCTACTCCCAGGCTCATCCCGATGGCCGGCGATTGGGTATCTGACGATGAAGCGGGGTGTAAGTGTAAGTGCATCCAATGTCAAAGCCACTGGCTCAGACAACAGCGCAGAAAAGGATGGGGGGGGGGGGGGGGGGCGAGGGGGTGCATTTAGCGCACGCACACAGGCACAGCCGCGCTGCCGGCTCATCCAGCTAAATCATAGCCTTCGGGATTTCTTTCTGCTCGATCAGAGCCACCGCTGGAGCATGGGTTAGGGCGCCACTTATAGCCCAAACAAAGCCAAGTCGCAGATTTTTAGTAGCCCAAATATAGCCACATAGCCAACTCGTCCAAGTCGACGCCAAAAAAATTTTTGCAGTAGCCCAATTTGGCTATATATAGCCAAACCTGGCAACACTGGACGTAAGTGACTGCCTCGGGTGACAGACGCACATCTTGAAGCGAGCACAGGCGCGGTGGCATGGGCGCGGAGCACAGGCGCGGTGGAGTTGAGGCAGTTCCAACTGAAGGACGCCGGTTGCGCAGTCGATGAGAGCATAATGGTTGGATAAAAAGTCCAACCCAAGGATAACGTCGTGAGGGCAGTTGTCGATCACAGTAAAGAGAACAGATGTAGGGCGGCCGGCTATACTTAAACGTACAGTAAACATTCCGAGAACAACCAGCACGCCACCGTCGGCCACACGAAGCACTTGTGCAGCTGCTGGGGTGAGGACCTTCTTTAAACGTCTACGCAGGCTAGCACTCATCACAGATATGTGGGTTCCAGTGTCGACGAGTGCTTGGACAGGTACGCCGTCTACTTTGACGTCAATTAGACTTCACTTTGTGGGCACAGACAGAGGATTTACTGCAGTAGTTGTCAAAGCAGCACCACCTCCGAGGGCTGCAGTGCTTAGTTTTCCGAAATAACGTGGTCAAAAGCCACATGGGACGAAAGGTGACGTGGCTGCGGCGAACGGGAAGATGGGCGACGTGTTTGTGGTGAACGAGACTGGTGTCCGCGAGGCGATGGTGAGCGACTAGTACCACGTTTTCCTGGCAGAGTTATCGGCACTGTTGTCGGACTCGGTGGAGGGCGAAACACGGCGGGAATTTCCATAAAAACGGTTCAGGTTGGTCGGCGTGCGAGGTGTTGAGGGCCACGAGTTGCGACAGTATCGGGCGACATGACAAATACGGCGACAGGTGAAACATATCGGCTGGTCGTCCGCAGTTTTCCACTCAGTCGGGTTGCGATAACAGCGGAGGGAAGCGTCGCGGTGGATCAAACAGAGTAGAAGGGCGTTCGTTGGCTCTGAGGTTGGCGACAGCACAGACAGAATGTAAACCAATGCTTTCAAGTTCCTGGCGAACGATGGCTTGAAAGAGGGGAACTGAGAGAGGGGTAGCGTCATTTCTAGCTTCATTTCTTGCTTTTTTACTGAGCCAAATAAACGCGATAAATTTTAAAATGCATTCAGTTATCACATTATATGAAAGAAGGATTCCCCTAGAATGCTCTAAAATAAACTTTGTTATTACACCTAATTTCAGACTTGAATAAAAAAAATTACCTCCAACCAAAAATTGCTTCTTCGCGGAAACTTTAAATAGCGCTCACGTGATCAAACCATTTTAGTCGACCAAAATACTTTGCTGAAACCTTATTCACACAGTAGCCATCTAGCCCAATTTTTTTTCATGAATTTCAACGATGGTCGGTTTTTGGGCTGGGACGTTTCGCGTGGAATGACCCCATGACAATAAAAAAATTGGGGAACGACAGGCCGTCCAGAGGGCCCGCGACGTCGCCGAGAGCCACCAGCTCCCGGTTCCGTCATGGGCGGAGCCACCAACTTGATCGCCAATCTTTTTCCTCAGTACCTTTCAATAAAGTTCTTTTACCCCTTTCCCCAGTACAGGGTAGCAAGCCGGTATTTACACTGGCTAACCTCCTTGTCTTTCTTTCCCTTTCTTTCTCTCTCTCTTGTCAACTGTCAGGGGGGTTACGTACCAAAACCACGATCTGATAATGAGGCACGCTGTAGTGGGGGATTGTGGAGGATAATTTGGACCACCTGGTGCTATTTAACGTACACCTAAATCTAAGTACACGGGCGTTATCGTATTTCGCCCCCACCGAAATGCGGCCGCCACGGCCGGGATTTAATCTCGCGACCTCGTGCTTAAGCAGCCCAACACACAACACGACAATGTGACGAGGACATGTGTAAGTGCATCGTGCGGCAAGAGTGAAGCGGAGGAGTTGATCGAATGTATTACGATACCTGGAAGATCAACCACCATGCGTTTCTTGCGGTTTCGATCGAACTTTCCCAAAATATTGCTGGTTTTCCTGTGACAAAATAAAAACCACGTAAGTATCACGTAAGCACCCTGTAATGCACCGTAAGAGAGTATTACTTTTGATGGTTCAAATAGTACCATCGCTTGAAATAAATCGAAGTATTTTTCACATCATTCGTTACGTCCACTTGACATCGATGAGTTGACGGCTTTGTTGCGTTGTATGTCCAGATAGGTTCTTCCGTCGATAAAAACTGAAAGGAAAACAAGACATCGCGTATCACAGCTGCCATTCTTTCTTGCGTCCTTGACAAAACGTAGCATTGCTGCCCATTTTATCCTTTCGAAGGAGTTACCTCAATTGTGAACCATCTCTATGTTTTTTATTTCTAAATTTTATTTGTTATTTAATTGTAATTTAAACGCGGGCTTACAGCGCGCTGAAAGATGCGTAGTCTGCTATGTAAAGCCTGCTCTTGTTAGCCAGGATTTCATGATGTGAAGATCCCGGGCAGAAGTACAGACAAGACGGCACGTGAGCTGTTCGAAGCGTTTATAAAAGAGCTATTGGAAGTGTTTCATACAAAGGGGGCAGGACAACGCCGGCAACATAATGCTTCACGTCCTCCTGACCTTCCAGGTGCTGCTGGCCTGCCGCCTCCTACCCTGGCCGGCTGCCCATGCGCGCATATTCCCGGAATTTCAGTCGCCGACCAGAGGCTTCGCGCTCTGCACCGAACCGGACCTATTTTCAATTGAACTGAACCACCTCCTGTGCCCGATTATCCGGGACTAACGTACAACAGCGGTTTGGCCTGGCAACCGATGCTACGTTTCGCATGGCAACCTACGCAGAAATCAACGCAGCTCAAGTACAACTGGAACTTGCCGCGCTCAAGGCTGCAAGTATCGATGCCAGTAATCGAATGCGCCGAAATAATGCGCTCTTCTTGGGCTTGGACGATACCGAAAACGAATCATGGAAACAGCCCGAGGAAAAAGTACTAACGCTATTCAAAAGCAAACTCGACTTAAAATTAGACCCCTGCTTCATCGAACACGCACATAGAATCAGAAAGTTCAGCGAAAAAAAAAGATCCATTGTTATTAAACTAGCGCACTTCAAAACCAGCGAAAGTATCTTGTCTTGTGGCCGAATGCTAAAAGACTCAGGCTACACCATCAGAAAAGACTTTGCTACGGCCACTCGCCAAGCTCGTAGAAAATTGCTGCAGTTCATCCGGACCAAAAACTATGCTTTCAAACTCAAACTAGACCAACGGCACGGGAAGAAGACATTTTATTTCTGTGATGCCTATTCAGATGGCGTTAAAGAATTTATGAAATCAACAATAACCTTTTCCAGCAGTACCAAAGCACTGGACGTAACAACTATAAACGGCAAATGATCGACATGGTTCTAATCCTTCTGTGCATTTTCCACGGCGCCGAACTACATCGTTCATGCTCTTTAACATCGCTTTTACCAACATTCGCAGCATAATACGCAAAAGTTATCAGATTAGCAGCTTCATCGATGACACCAGTGCCGACATTATCATGCTAGCCGAAACGTGGCTGAATCCATATATTGCAGACCACGAAGTTTTCCCCACTTATCAAAACTTCACCCTATATCGCCACGACAGGAGTGGTAGCAGAGGAGGCGGAGTCCTCATTGCTGTAACAAGCACATTGTCATCTTCACTTATCTTCCGTGACGATTACCTAGAGCTTTCATTTGTCAGCGTACAAAGCACATCACCGAAATTGGTCCTTGGTATCTGCTATCGTCCCCCCCTATAGGCAACTGTCCTTTTTTTGATAACCTTCCCAGCAGCCTAACTAGAATTAAAACGCTGTTTCCCAACGCACCACTCTACCTATTCTGTCACTTTAATTACCCTGGCATCAACTGGACCTTGCTCTCAGTCCCAAAGAGTTCACCGTCTAACGAAGCGCAACGATTCCTCGACGTAGTTCAAGACTTCAATCTGCAGCAAGTCGTAACACACCCTACTAGAGGCGAAAATACCCTGGACCTTTTAGTCACATCCAATCCTGATGATATTAGCAGAATCAACACGTTACCAGGTATTAGTGACCATATTGTCCTTGCACATCTGTATTTCACTCCCAATCAAAAAGTGATCGTCTATGAATAACCTAATTGTTGACTACAAGAGAGGAAGTTTTGACACTATTAACCATGACCTTGCAATTTTTCTCGACAGTTTCCAACACTCGTATCTGACTCGAACCGTAAATACTAACTGGGACTTATTCAAGAACGTGCTCCTCGACTTAAAAAATAAGTACACCCCAACAATAATTGTTAAATCCGATTGCTGGTTTTCCAAACTGTCTCAAATCTCTCTTGAACAGAAAACAAACGTCTATATAGAATGTCATCATGCAATAACAATCTACAAAACGTGGGAAAAATATCGGCCGAGTGTTACCACCTATCGTCAGTGAATTAAAGGACGCAAAAGACAAGTTTGACTCATCCGACCTTCTTTCAATACTTCCATCAAACACTAACAAATTCTTGCGTGTCAAATCAGGCACAACTAAATCACGCACCAACACCATAGATCTTGTTAACGCCGACGGTGAGCCAATTAAAAGTGAAGAGTGTGCTACTTCCCTCAATGATTATTTTTCATCGGTGTTTTATAGCTTCAAATCTGTTCTGTTGAAACCACCCCCAAATCCCCCTTAAATGAAAGGCCTGAAATAACGATTACCGCTCAGGGTACACATTACCTAATAGACTCAAACTATCTTCGTCGGCTGGCTGCGACTAAATTACCAGCAAGCTTGTTAAAAATACTATTTCACCATCAGCCAAAATTTTGCACTGAATATTTACGCAATGATTAAAGTCAGGAGAAGTTCTGCCCGACCACTAGAGAAAAGCGGAAATAATCCCTATTTTCAAAACAGGTGACCGCACTAGCGTTAGTAATAACCGCCCGATTTCTCTGAAAAGCATTTCGTCCAAATTACTGGAACACACCTAGAACCAAATAATCTATTTTACCCCAACCAGCACAACTTTCGTAACTTTTTATCATGCGAAAGTCAGCTCTCCAAGTTCACTCATGACATATTCCATTACATGGACGCTCACTACAAGTAGACGCCATATTTTTATACTCCTCGCAGGCATTCTATCGTGAAATTATTTCTCTATTGCTTAGTAAACTCTGTCCTCGGCTTACCACGGAACCTAATCTCATGGATCGAGCACATTCTCAACGGGCGCAAGCAATTCATTTCAGCTAACAACAATCGCTCGCCGCTTACCGACGTCGCTTCAGATGTACCCCAGGGCACTGGGTTATCGACACTGTTATTTTTTATATATATTAACGACCTACCAGCGGAAATTACTACAAAACTGCGACTATTTGCTAATGACTGTGTCATTTCGATTCCAATTAACTGCTATGAAGACTCCTTGCAATTACAACTTGACGTGCATATCATTGACGACTGGTGCAGCAAACGGTATATGCCGCTAAATCTCAAAAAGTGCAAATCAGTGACATTTACTCGCACGCACACCCTCATTACTAACACCTACACGATGAGTAATGTCTCTGTTGAAAACACATCAGCATACAAATACCTCGGAATACATATGACTTCATCGCTATCTTCGAAAAGCCACACAGAAATTATTTCCTCCAAAGCTTCGCGAAATCTGGGTTATTGACGTCGTAATTTCAGCACTGCATCAACAGAGGTTAAAAATTGGCATAGCTAACGTTCGTCCGTCCACAACTAGAATATGCATCATCCATTTGACATCCCTCACAAGCAAACCTATCCGCGCATTTGGAATCAATCCAGAACCAATCCGCTCACTTCATCACCTCAAATTGCTCGTCTTACGCCAGCGTTTCGTCACTGAAGCAATAACTTGGTCTGTCATCGCTCGCATCACGCCCTGACATGTCGCATTTGCATGTTCCACTCTTTCTTCTATTACCCGAAATCTCGCCACGTGCTGCTAAAATCACAATCTACAGCGTCCTCCCGACTCAGCCATACCAAGGCAATAGCGCGTGTAAGCTGCCGCATGGCATCTATGAACTCATCTTTTTTTTTAATGCAATAGTGCTGTGGAATTCCCTCCCAGAACACATAGGGGCATACACCGAACGCAAAGAATTTCGCGAAAAACTAAGAATCCACTACACAGCCTCAGACGACCACTGTTCCGTATACCCTAACTCATCTTAATAAATGTGTACCTGCTCTGATATTTTTTTCTACTGTTCACCCTTGATATTTTAATTTTATTCTCGACTTTATTTTTTACTTGACTGAGTGTACTTCTGGTGTATTTTTGCATTTTTGTTCAAATATTTGAAGTTTCCATCTCTTTACGTCCCCCTTTATGTAATGCCTCCGTGCCCTTAATGAGAAACAAATGAAATGAAGAAAGTAGCGCCTGTGTAAAAGTCAGACTTCTGTTGTTTTGTACAACGCGGAGCATACATTCTTTAGGTCTTCCAAATGAACTTGCTAGTTCTGATAATCGCCCTCTGTAGTATGCCCGAAGTGGCTGGTGTGCCTTCGCGTTGGGAGCAGTATATGTACTGTATAATGCAAAAGGATGGAAAGTTGGGCGAGTTGGTACGGTAACAATATTTCTAGTTTATAGCGCGAAGGGACGCAGACGAAGACCAGAAGCAGACAGGACGAGCGCTAACTTTCAACTAAGTCTTTATTGAAACGATCAACATATATAAGTGACTGCAGAAAACCATAAGCAAGGAAACATCACATAGTATTATAGAATGTTAGTAAACAGATTAACATATCAAAAAGTAGGAAAGCCATAAAAACTAAACAAGAAAATGCATTACTTGGGATGGACGCACGTGCTGAGAAAGTATTCAGAGAGAGAGAGAGAAGTTTAATGATGCGAAATGCCGAGAGGTCGGCCTGAGGTAAATTCCTCTAGCCAGCTACTCGGCGTTGGGGGAAGGGGAAGAGGGAAATAAAGACGGAAGAAAGACGCGCATCATGGGTGACGATGATGAGAGAAGGAGGATGTAAAACATATGGCAAGAATTTGGCATGCTCAAAGCCTACAGTCCAGGCCCGTACTTTTTAAAAAAAGTTGCAGTGGCTTAGCTCGGCTATGCCAGGATATACGTAGCGTTAGCAAAGGTTCAGCTGATTATTCTTAGCTTTCCTGGTTGTCTCCTACGCTCAACCGCTAATTGCAAGGCAACTACTTCGGGATCCGATGAGTCAAGCTTCTCCGTTCTTCTGCGCTGTTGAGCAGCATTTGCGCTCTCCTTCTCCATGGCTATACCACACTGGCAAACGCCAGTCAGAAGCGCAGCGGCTCCAGCGCAGTGTCAGACGGCGACTGCACAGCGAGCGCGCGCCGGCGCCTGTGCGTCTACCACGGCTACGACGTCACTCCTCTGGAATGCGCAGACCGGCGGCGGTGAGTCGCGCGCGGCGGCGGCGGAGTGCACGAGAGGTGCCGGCTCCGGTGGCTCCGATGCGCAAGCCGTGTGACATCACTGATCCTTGCGCATGCGCAGCACGGCTCTTGATGTGCCGCGCGAAACGGGCTTGGCTAGGCCAGTGTAGCTAACACTACAAAAGTTCAGTAGCGCCTTGATGACCTTGAAACTTGATTGAGCGTCTAGCCAAGGGCCTAAAATAACGTCCTCCGACAACGGTGGGCTGTGGAGACGCGTAATGTCATCGACGCTCTTGCACGTACCTAGGGCAGTCACAAAGCACATGGCCTATAGTCTCATTGACATTGCACAATTCACAGTCTGGAGACTCGGTGCGTCGCATGAGGTGAACGTATCCGCGCGTAAACGCGGATAATTCACTGTCTAACTAGGATAATGATGCCTGGACAACGCAAGTCTCTTCTAATCTTTTAATGTGACAGGTCTCAATTATTTCTCGCGTAGTATGGTATTTGTGTTTTGAAACGACTTGTGTGTCCACGAACAAAGCTGTGCAACCGCAATTAAAACAATGCGACGTTAGATGTGACGCGAAGCATTAGGGTTGTTAAGTGAATGATTATGTTCTTTTAGACTGATATTGAGGCATCTGCCACTCTGTCCAATATAAGATTTCCCGTACGTGAGTGGGATTTGATAAACAATATCCGTGCTACAAGGTACAAAAGAGGACACAAGCCTAACGCCGCATTCATTTTTTTTTCTTTTACCGTGCCCCTGCTCAAGTTTCCTTTTTATGACAGGACACCGGTGCTGCACGTTTCAGCTGGTTAACCATCTTCACGGAAGTCTTCCCCAGCTGGCTCATAGTGTTGTAACGAACCGAGCGGAGATCGCCGCTCCTATATACTAAGACAGACCTCGAACGGCAGCTAAAAGGGTTTTATGTTTTAGTTTCCACGTAATATAATTATGTTTTCTCGTATATTCAAATTAAGGTCCGACGCTATCATGTCTGCAGGTTGTGTGTAAGTCGTAGTTTACGAATTTTCTGACGCATTTTATTTGAAGAAATTCGATTAATGCCGTAACACCTAGGCGCCACGCGGAGGGCCTGCGTTGCTCGGGATGAGTTTTCTCTAACGAACAACGACGCCGGCGCCGACACCAAATTTTCTGCGACACAGGGTCCTTAATGCTATCGCGTCCAAACCTTTATTCCTTCATTTCGGTTTCGCGCCGGAGCGAAAAAGAAAATTGTAACGTTCTGGTTCAGTTCCGGCTCGAGGTAAAATAAAGTTTTTTTTTTAGGTTTTCGGTTCAGTTCCGGTTCGATACCCTGTCAGCGCCATTTTGACAATCGGTACTCCACAGAGAAATATTCCGTATGATGGTGCGCCGTCGAGCTCGATTCTCTACCACTATGAATCATTCCTTAATATGCACGACGCACTGAAATTCATAATACAAGTTATTTATTCAGCTCCTAAAACGAGGAACTTAGCCGAATAGGTAATGGTTAATTTGGCGTCGCGTGCGAACAGGAAACCTATTTGCCTTTTGACATGCCACCACTTCCAGACAGTGTGGCTACGCCCACATCAATCAACTTTTTTTTTTCTGATCGCTCACCAAATGTCTGATAATCTTCAAACTCAAACTGAACATCATTTCACAGTTACCCATAAACTGAATCTATGTATCTTGATCTAAAAAAATAGCTCCTTATATTTTTGCGTCGCCTGTTTCAGTAAACTGTTCCGGGCCAGTGTTATTTGCCTAACGCAACTATACTTCTTTGCGCTCAACGATTATTGCGCACGCACAGGCCAATTCCTCTCATCTATCTCTATGAAAAAACTGTTTCAGCACCTCATTCCAGCGACGGCGTGCGTTGCATTTACGGTAGCCGTGTCTTGTAGTCCCTTTTGAAGAGGTGTTAGTTTCTAGGCTCAAAACACCCAGAAGCAGACTTATGGCGCTGTACCCACCTAGGGCAACAATTTATTCGCTTCCTTGAAGTGTGCTCTCTAGACTATGCGCGGATCAGAACTGTTCGCGCATTTATGTCAGTGGTTGACTCCAAGTGTGTCCACGATGAGAGTTAAATCCCAATTCGACGTAGAGAGTCAAGTTCGTTAAACGGCAGCTCGACCAACGGTGAAATATAAGAGCTTATTGCGTTTCATTAGCACGCGATAGAGCGTGATTTTGTAGTATTAATCACTGTAACTATTCTGCAATTGTAACTAGACAAGGTTTCATTCCGCATGCAGTATAGAAAAATAGGCTTCCTATATGACAGCGTGATTGCCACGAGTGTTTTGTGAGCACAATTCATGAATGCGGAACTCTAGCTGCGGTGTGGCCATAATTATCAGCCTTGCTTGATGAAACGTGCATAAATTCTTAGACGAGATTGTTACCTTTCGAATACTGTAAGCTCGCCGGTGCTGGACAGGATGTTTGCATTCCAACACGGTGAACTCGAAGCAAAGAGAACTACAAAAAGCGCCTGCAGCGCCATGCACTCGCTGCCAAAGGGAACCAAGAATACGAAACCGACAATATTCCACAAGACACCTCCACACGTAACAATAAGCCGCTAACGGCAGTTGAATATATTGCAGCTCCTACTTCACAGGTGCGCGGAGCTAGGACACTTCATCATAGGCATGAGCTTCATCCATTGTTGTCGAGCAATACGTTTTCAGGAAACGACTTCGGGCTTCTCGATTTGGGCAGAATACAACCACAGTACCTTTCGTATGAAACTAAATGCGCGCATTTATTTTCTCGAAATGTCTGCGGCATGTCCACTCGCCCTCTCACTGATCCACCGCCTTTGCCTTTTGAAACTCATTGTCTTTAGAAAGAGCCTCTTTTAACGTTACTGCATTGGATAATGTAGCAGTTTCCATGCAGTGACAAGACGCTGCTTTCAAAATGGAAGAAATAAGTCGCAAGTCCAACGAGCTGTAGGAATCTATGTATTGCGAACCATTTTGAGAGCTGCTGCTCATAAAGCATTGTTTGAGGATCTGCCGAGCATTACCAGACGGCCACAAATGTTTGTATAAGGCAAAAAACGGCAAGTTTGGCGTGAACGTGTGCGTGCCGACAACAGCAGGACTGGTCAAGCATGGGAACGTATTCAGTTGCACGAGAATGAGGTAGCCGAATTTTATGAAATTTAATCAAATAAGCATTAAAGTGAATGTCATGCGCCATGCCATTAAGATGCTTGCGTGCCGTGCAGTTGCCTAGGAGTCAGTATTATAAGTACTCGCTTTGCGTCTAGATACATCGTTTGGTTACGAAGAACGCAGTTGAGCTGAGTCGCACTACAAAGTTGGTCCGAATTAGGCCATAAAAACCGGCACACCACAGAAAAAAAAGCTCAGCAGAAAAAGCTCGATTTTGTATCGAAATACTATATTAACAAGCCTGTGTGATATTTATATCATGTTAAGCAGTCTGACAACTGTCCCGAGGCGCTTGTCGAAGGGAAACTGAATCACTTTTTGTTAATTAACGTTTCAGCGAGTTATTGTAGTTATTCAGCCCATGAATACATATAATCTACTTTTAAAAGGCCATGAATTACCGCAAGTCACTTTAATTTAGCAAAAATTAGCGGTACCTGCTGCAGGGGACGCCACTGAGTTTAAAACGGAATGTTAGGCGAATATTGTATTGGGCTTCTTTGTAGTAATAACGAAAAGCTGCGTTTGTGAGAACGCTCTCAAGGACTTGATGGGGATGTTTCCTGCGTTAATTTTACGCGAGATCCCACGCATTATGAACAACAATGAAGACATTCATTATTAACAAGAGCACACCTTATGGCACGGTCACTCATGTAAGACAATAAGGAAGTTGAGTTTCAATTTCAAACAGTCTCAGCAGGAAAGACAACCGGTTTCTGCGGCAACTTGTATGTCGACGGGTCGTCGGCACGGAAAGGTAGTAATCGCATCAGCTCGGCGAGGAATTGTCTGGGACTAAAACGGCTGCTGCTTAGGTCTAGCTCACTGATCTCCACTATAGTTTGCTGGATGCCGCATCGCCGCTCACCGCGGCGGGCGCAAGTGAAGTCACCGGAAGTAAGGAGAGGCCCGGCGGCTTGTCCCGGAAGGAGGTGTCTGCTGCCTTTACCAGTGCGCGTTATAAGGGGTTAAAGCGGCGTTAGAATGGCTTTTTCCCGTTCTTTTCTGCGCAATATAGATTACTGTTTTTGTGTCTGTCAGGAACACGCCTTTTTGACAGTGTGAACGTGTATTCTCGTAACTTTATTTACTTAAAACAACAATCTTGATCACCAGCGTTCGAGTGTCCATCATTTACAATAGCGACGCGATCGCCGCGGGATTCCAGTTCTCGAGAGCAGTTGCATTGAAAAACGTGAAACATGGCATCGCATTAGGCACTTTCGATTGCAATAGAAACATTTCAGGATCGATCGCGATTGGGCTTACCCAAAACTGCCAACCACATTCGAGAAATTTATTCCCGATCGGGCTTGAACGCGATCGAAAATGCTTGGCTGCTTACGCGCAGACAAGAAAACATTTTCTAAATTGGATATGTGCTCTTAATTCCGCTTTGCTGTTTTCTGACGTAGTTTATGTATGCTCGTTACTGGTATAGCCAGTTTACAGTGGATGGTGTTATAACTCTTCACTGACGTCCTTCCTTTAACACACATATATTTAGCAAACACGGAGTGGTGAATAACAAAAAGTTTGAAGAAAATTCATGGATTTATTTCACATCATGCGGTAACTTCATTAACAGTGCAAAGAAATCTTACAAAGGATATAGGCTAATGCACAAAACATCTTGTTTATTATACAGAAAAAACTGCTGGCACCTTTGTGCACACACTTTAGCAATGCTGATGACTATTGGTTGTTAAAAAGAATGAGCTTGGTCAGCCGTTTTCGAATATTGGGACCAGACAGTTTCTCAGTCGCTTTCCTTGCCATGTGGTGCATCCGTACCTTTACATAGCACCCAATAACGCACTTGACAAGGCGCACAAAGTGGTTTGAGTCTGCTGCTGACTCGAGCATGTGTTCGCAGAGTTCTGGATATAGTTTCTCAAGCTGTCCTGAAAGATGCCTCATTACTTTCACTGTAAGGACTTCAGCAAAGTGTCCATTTTTAGGGAGCTTTCCCCCAAGTAGCTTTTCTTCTTGTCGAATTACCTTCTCTGTGAGCTGACAGATGTAAGAAGTGGAGGACGACGGCTTTATGAGACCACCATTGTTTTTTCTGTTCAAAAGTGCTATTGAGCACGTTTCTGAAACTGTTGCCAGCTGGCATGCAGAGCAAGTTATTCTTCGCTGCACCATTCGACACACAAAGCCAGCAATATAGCCAGCAATATTGGCCACATAAATAGATAGAAGTGGAAGACATTCCAGCTCACTTTCTTCCAAAAAGTCGACAATTTCCAGGGAATCATTGGTGCCATTTGTTTTTGCTGTTGTGACATCAAGTTCATCTGGAGCACCGATATGACTGCTTATATATAAAATTCGAGTGTCATCAAGCCATGCGCAATTCCCTCGACCACCCTTCACTTGATTATGCACAACCAGGCGCTTATAAGCTGCCACAAACTGTGATGCTGTGGGGTTGTTGTTGAACCCTCCTTTGGAACGCACAGCACTAAAGAAGAGTTCAATATGGTCTTGAGAGAGCTTGTATGTAAGTAGATAGCGCAAGAGAGGAGCTTCTCCAAGGAGGAGTGAACGTGCCAGGCCCATGGTACTCTCAATGGTCACCAGGAATCCGAGGAAAGCGGTTTTCCTATTTGTCTCACAAATAGGTTTTCCCAGGACGTCAGTAAGGCCACTGATGTAGTGTTTTGCCTTCTCAAAAAAAGCAATCCATATGCCTTTACTCCCAGGGCGGAGTGGTGCATTGAACCCCTTAGCAATAGGGTTGCGAGAGTTAAGACTGTCAAACAACCGATCAAACAATCTAATAAATTTCACCGTCGCTTCCGATCCTCTGAACTGAGGAAGCCGAAGGTCTTCCCGGCAGAAATCAATCGCATCATCAACGCTCGAGCTTAACGTTTGGGCAGCGAGGTTCACCTTCATTTTTGTTTTTGCCAGTCGATATGAGCCGCACGCAGCTTTGTAGCAGCATGAAGACCTTCCTTCTCTTGCAGCTCATGCAACAGGCGAATGTGATTCCATGCTATTAGTGACCCAGATGCATCTTTCAGGCACTCAAGTGAGGCCAGGCTATTTCTTACCAATTTCATCATGTGGCAGGCATCCAGTAAGCAATACACATTCTCCTGGGTAGTTGGGTGAGGAAATGACGGCTTTCTCACACAATCATTTTCAAATGATGCACCCAATTCTGCAAACATCGTGAAATTGCTTCGCAGTCCATCACATGTTAGTGATGCCACACGCACTCCTGCATCATGCAGCTTGCTTAAACAAAGCTTCACAAGGTTTGCTCGTTCTTTTCCAGAAAG
Source organism: Dermacentor silvarum (assembly GCF_013339745.2). NCBI lineage: Eukaryota > Metazoa > Arthropoda > Arachnida > Ixodida > Ixodidae > Dermacentor > Dermacentor silvarum. The sequence continues at coordinate 114,669,383 of NC_051160.1, read as the reverse complement.
CTTATTGATTAAAAAATAGCCGCAAGGAATTTTCCAATGGGAGTCGAGGGATACGACCATGAAGACAATGGCTTCTGTTGCGACATTGTTGCTGTCGTCATCCATGTTCGTCCCTATGTCGACATATCCCCTGAAATTTTTGCCGTCCCATTCAACGTGCTTCCTTATGGCCATCTCGTCAACAACGAGGTTGCAAAGAAGCTCCTTGCCTTGTTGCCTAGCTTCTTTAACCTTTGCTTCAATAGCATTCATAGCTTCACCTGTAAAACCAGGCTCCCCATTTAGGGCACTGTACCACTTTGTTAATGTTGATGGATGAGGCAACGAGCAACCAAAGGTTTCTCTAACATAGTTGTAGGCTTTGCTTGAGTAGAATTGTAGTGTCAGAGCAAACATACGCAATATTGGGGAATACTTCTCTCTGCTCAACTTCTCAGACTCACTGGGTCCAGTTGGCGTTTTCTTGAGCAGACGCTTCATGACCTCTACGGGAACACCTGAAAAGCACTTTTCCAGCATAGCTGAAGCATCCTCAGAAACAAGCTGTTTTTTCCTGAGGTCGTTGATAATCTCGCTGAACGTTTGCACTTTAACTTTGAGACGACGCTCTCGTTGCTGGCTGAGTTTCAGCCTTTTTCTCACAGTGGCTGCTGATGCTGAACAACAGTCTAGTTTCCTCTTCAGCGTGCGTGGTGTCTCCATGACAGCATAGCTGTGTTCAGCAACCTGAAAGCAAATGACATGGTACATCGACCAGTTAACAAATGTTTCAACCAACACTACTAAAGTTTTGATGTAAAGGCTCCTGCATTTAAAAGCAGCAAACACAACTCTGCCAGGAAGTGAATGCTCGCTCACTGAATACCGGCAGTATTCAGTTAATAAATGGAGAAGGAGCAACATAGCACGAGTCAAAACAGTGAATAACAATAGTATACTAATATATCGAACAACTAAGTTGTGGCTCAGTCGGTGTCTCACATGAGGTACTTTAAAGAATTTAGCACAGATCTATTGGTGGATAACTGTCCTTGTTTTTTGTGGTGCGGGATAGAAAAAGGATACACAATGCAACAACATGTCGATACACACATTAGCCAGCACCATCCCCTTCCAAATCACAGCAACTATTTTTCAATAAAAGCATGCCAATACAGTTTAGCCTCGATTGTGGCTAAAGTATACTGCTCTGTACGGGTGGCTTTCAAAATACTTACATTAGCGGAAGCTTTCTGTGGCGAAGCTTCCTGTGGCGAGTTTACACTGTTCGTCACATCTTCAATTGGAGCTCCACCCTGATCCAGATCTCTCCGTTTTGGTGGCTTCCTCGTTGCAGGTTTCTGCAATAGGTACATTTAATATCGAGGATTAGCACAGTGCTCACCTGCTGCACGAAGTGCCGCGGAGGGTTAAGTAAAAAATTTCTATGCACTGAATATCTACAACAGTTCGGCGTGCCGAAAGCAGCCCGAGTCATCTCATATGTGCATTTATTTATTTAGTGCACTTCACAGGCAGGTCCAAGGCACACTCAAACCACATGATATGTAACACTCTGCTCTATACAGAAAACAAACATTTTCCTATTGCGACTCTCGTTTACACTTCGCGCAGTTGAATAATTAGTCGTAAGCTCGGCGATGTCATGCCAATGAATACTTTGGGCTTTGCTGAATGTGAACGGGAAATAAACCACCCAAGATAAACACAGACTATTAATTACTCTATTAGCGTCAATAGGAACATATCAGAACATCACGTCCTTACCTTTTGCAGGTGTGTGGGAAAATTGAATATCGTAGGGACAGCATCAGGTTGTAGCCGCGTTCGTGCTTGCGTCCGGTCGAAGCACGACTCCGTGAAGTGGTCGCTGCAAAGTCTGCTTCCCGGTGATGGCCTCCACTTGTCTCGCTTTAAGTTTGCAACCCATCGACTGCACAAATCGCTCCGAGACCACGGGAACCTATGCATAAAATGACCCAAATTGTAGTGCTTGTGGTCCGCAGTGTGTGGCTGCACGCCAAAATGTCAGCGGTACAGCCTTGGTTTTACGCAGCGCACAATGCAAATTACACTGATTTGAAAAATACTTACGCGTGAAACGTCTTTCCAGAAGACTTCTCCGGCCTGCTTGTGCAATTCACGGCACAACAAGCAGGCATTTTCAGTCAGAAAAAGAAAAGACGTCGAGCGCAAGCGAGCTGCAAAGCGATGCGAAGCCGCAAGTGGCCGACTTCCGGGACAAGGCCTCTCACTTCCGGTAGCTTCAGCTGCGCACGCTTGAAGCGCCATCCAGCCCCCTATAGTACAGATCAGTGGTATAGCTTAAACGCGGAGGAAGAGGAGCTTGAGGTCACGCGAAGCCACGCGCTCCTACTTGTGGTCCTTGTCTGGCTGGTCAACACCCGGGCCTGGTCATCCGGCCGTGTTGCTGTTGGTACCGGTGGTCTTCTGAGCGCTCCCGGGAGAAGAGCGCCGAGACATGAGGTCACGTCTAATCTCATTCTAGGCAAGGTATGTGTCTGTCTGTCTGTCTGTCTGTCTGTCTGTCTGTCTGTCTGACAGACAGACAGACGACAGACAGACGACAGACAGACAGACAGACAGACAGACAGACAGACAGACAGACAGACGACCGACAGACAGACAGACAGGACAGACAGACAGACAGACAGACAGACAGGGACCAGACAGACAGACAGACAGACAGACAGACAGCCAGACAGACAGACAGACAGACAGACAGACAGACAGACGAACAGACAGACAGACAGACAGACAGACAGGACAGACAGACAGACAGACAGACAGACAGACAGACAGACAGGACAGACAGACAGACAGACAGACAGACAGACAGGACCGACAGGACAGACAGACAGACAGACGACAGACAGACAGACAGACAGACAGACAGACAGACGACAGACAGACAGACAGGACAGACAGACAGACAGACAGACAGACAGACAGACAGACAGACAGACCAGACAGACAGACAGACAGACAGACAGACAGACAGACAGACAGACAGACAGACAGACAGACAGACAGACAGACAGACAGACAGACAGACAGACAGACAGACAGACAGACAGACAGACAGACAGACAGACAGACAGACAGACAGACAGACAGACAGACAGACAGACAGACAGACAGACAGACAGACAGACAGACAGACAGACAGACAGACAGACAGACAGACAGACAGACAGACAGACAGACAGACAGACAGACAGCAGACAGACAGACAGACAGACAGACAGACAGACAGACAGACAGACAGACAGACAGTTTTGTCATTTTGTTTGGTTGGTATGGTCTCTATGTCTGTCTGTCTGGGCTGTCTGTCTTTCTATGTCTGCGCAAAGAGACAACACTTCTCAAGCCAGCACCATAGCAGGGAGCCACACGTGTATCTTAAATGTAGCCTCAACTCCCATCTCTCCAAGGCATTGCAGTAGAAACCACTAGAAAACTGTTTCCTTTTTCCCAATTAGTTGGCATTTGATGCCGAATCTGCAGATTGTACCGGTTTCTGGCAGAGACACCAAGGTAAGTAACGTGGCATGTGCCAAACTTTCTTTTTGTCGAAAGCTACCCGTTAGTGTGAGAAAGATATTCATAATAACACAACCAATATTAGGGGGCTTGGGAGCCTCTTTCAAAAACATCAGGTTCCAGCAAATGTGGCGTTCGTTTTGCTTTCCCAGGGGACTCAGCTATAGTAATGCCATTAGCTGACTTTGTTGCAGCATCTGTCGCTGTAGCTCTTCAAAAACTTGCAAAGCGCAGCTCACTTTCTCCACTGACGCATCCTCTGTTGGGTAACCATGTAAAATGGGTGCCAAAACAAGCTCTTCTATTTTCGATAGCTGCAAACTCATCTTGGCTGATCCTGTGGCAAGGTATAAATATGGTCACGTTCTTCTCGCAATAAACTGTTGATAGTTTGCACTTCGTGTGTGTAATACTTGTTCCCTCTTTTGTCCGTGTTGTTTGCGCGAAATGCTACGCGTTCTTAATGGAAAACCAACAAGCCCAAGTGGAAACCCTACTGACTGATCCTGTCTACAAAAGTTCCTCACGGCATGTGGAAGCTTTCTTGAACACTGTGTCGTTGAGGACGGAGGAACTGACGTGACTTAGGAAACTCGTTGACGGCTCATCTTGCACTTTTTTGTTACTCGCTTGCGCTGCGATGCGGCACAACTTCAGTATGAAATCAAACATAAGCATGCAGGCCCGTTTTGTGCAGATACTGAAAGAGTGACTTATAGAATGTGTTGTCCGTAATTCTTTGTTCGTAGTCCTCAGGTCGATCACCGTTTAATTTCACACCTCTAAGTGCCCTTGCACTTGATAGCCAGTGAGGATAATGCGCTGCGACGAGGTATCGTCAACAAACGATGTAACCCACGTTCTGTCGGACTGCGCCAAATTATGTAGCGTTCCTAAGCAATACATATAAAGGGAGCACACAGCTTAATACAGACGTTTATATTTCGCCATTTCATTCTACTTACACTATTTGTTGTTAGTTTTTTGTTTTTGTTTTTTGCCCTGTGATAATGGCTCATGCCCCTTCCTCTCCTTTCGTGGCTTAATTGCAGCACGCTTCATTCAATTTGTCAGAAAATGTTAAGTCAGGGGTATGATGAAAACTAATCTGGTCCGGAATAATCTTATTCTAAGGAAAAATGGACGCCGACCGCAAACTTAAGTAATAACAAGACATAGCTCCATACGGGAGCAGAAATGTCTGGTTACTATTTATGTTCATGGTGGAGATCGATTTTATTTTTATTTTTTGCCTATGTCGCAGCCTTTAACAACGAGCTGGTTCAATGACAACATCTATGAAGAGGTAACAGCGAGTGTCTTAACCTTACTAAGAATACTGACTGCATCATTTCCGATGCATAATGTCTACGTTTCCTCTTCTTTTTCTTTTTGACAGTTGTTTGTTTAAAGAGACAAAACAAACCATAAATTTTCTGCACGCTAATTTTGAAGTGTTTCCTCTTGGAGTAATCAGATAATCGTACCAGTGCTAGTTTGCCAAAAAAGACCATTTCATCTGGATTTACATCCTGAAGAAAAGTGACCTGTGGTCTGCATAACATACCCATTTTACATCGGATGTGACAGAAAGGATGTCATTTATGTATAAACGATAAACAGGAGCTGCCTAGGTATGCTGCCCTGTGCGACTCCCCGAAAGGTGATAATCTGTTTGTGTTTTTTTTTTTTGAGCTCGTGTTACAATCACTGACAAACTGACTGCGGTAATACACGTGAGGTCTCAGTAAGCCGTACGGGGGGCAGAGAGTATTCCAGCACCGATCTTGCCACCCCGCTGGGAGAGTAGATGTGGAAGCAGCTGTGACGAACAACACCTTAAAAACAGCTGCCAAAATATGCGACCAAGGCACTCAAGCAGTGCAGCGCCAACCTTTTTCCGAATCTCAACACTCTCTCTAAGAAACTTGCCACACTTGCAGTCATCACAGCGACAGTTCAGATAATCTTTTAGATGTTTATACGCGCTTGAAAAGCTGTGTTGAGGAACGATTAGAACGGGTTGGCTCTGATGTCGCACTACCGAAGTGTGCGATGACGTAAGTTACGTAATCTCGGCGTTTACGAAGTAGGCAGTGTTCTAGTCCACGAAGTCGACTTCCGAACTGAAGTGCCGAGAAGGACTCTGAAGCAAACGGACGTGTCGTGCCGCGGACTCTTCCTGTGTTTGTGCGTGTGCGTTTGTCTGTATGGACTCAACGAGTGGGCGTGCAAAGCCACCGGCCCTCGTTACGCGGTCGTCGCCGGGCTTCGCCCGCTCTAGTTAATAATTGTCCTTGTCAAAAATTTTCGTGTCGTGGGTTGTCTACCGGGCCCGAATCCACAAAACCTTCTTACGCCAGAATTTTTCGTAAGAAATAATTTTAGCCAATCCGCATGCCAGACATATCATTAGCGAAGGCGGTAAACGAATGGCAAAGCGAACTTACGAAAGAAAAGCTTTGTGAATCTGGCCCCTGGTTCTTTACCAGATTCGTGACAATGTGTACTTTGGTCCGTGAGAGATAGCTTCTGCGAAGGCGAATCAGGAGGCGCACTTGTAAGTCCTTGCGTAAACGGTATTTTTCGCTCAGATACGAAACCTCGAAGAAAAAGAAATGTATACAGTCGCAGCTCGTGTGCGGCTTGCCGAAAGATGCTTTTTGCTACGTATAAACCATAAGAAAACATTTTTTTATTCTTAGTTTTAGTTCTGAATAACGTATTCTTATATTTTTATCAAACATGATCAGGCCAATAGGGAGCAATGAAACAAACAAAATTTCATTACGCCGCATTTTTACGAAAATAATTACTCAAAATTAGGTACTCTACTCAGACAGTTGTGGCCTTCACCAAGTGCCCCCACCCCGGAAAACATATCTGGTTACGGGCCTGGGCGAAATGCAAGAACGCCCGTAAGCCGTGCATCGGGTGCACGTTAAAGGTCCCAAATGGTCAAAATTAATCCGGAGTCCCCCACTACGAGATGCCTCACAATCATGTCGTGCTTCTGGCACGTAAAAGGAAAGAATTGAAATATATTTCTTACATGACGTTCTTTTGTTCGACCTTCTTTCTCATTATGCCTTGCGTCAAGTTCTCCGAACTTAAAAAAAAGAGTCTTACTAAAGGAGGATGTTCAGTCACCGCGAAGACGACGATAAACGACGCAGCAGTGACCAAGCTGTCTTTACCGTATTTAATTTATTATTAAATTCATATTAGTATTCCTATCCAGGCAAGGCTGACTAACTTAGTATAGACTTCTTGTATCTTTTATTATCGCTTTCTGTCTAATCTTCAATTATTCATTTATTTTCATTTTCATTACTTAAATATTTATAAATCAATTTATTTTAAATTTCTATCATAGTACCACCCGACCGGTTCATGGTCTATCCCCCACAGTGGGTTGTGCCATTGATTGAGAATCATCACCATCATCTTCTTCTTCTTCCATGGTGGACGAGGGTTCTCCTGTAACCAGATTGTCTAAATTGTCCTCGTGCAGATAGCTTTTGTTTCTTTTCACGCAACAATAATTACCCTTAAGTGACGGCCTATCATCATTGTCGTCTTTTTTTAACCTCAGCTCCCATTGCTTCTTTTCTCCTTCGTTTTTGTTTTCTTTTTCACCGACGAAGCAACCGAACTTGGTTATTTACTGTCGCGTGCCAACGCGCTGCCTCACGTGACAAGTAGAAGAAGAAGAACTTGCTACTGTGACGCCCATGCACAAAGTCGGGACCGCTAGCTTTCCAGCATGGGTGAGCAACCTACCTTTCGTTTTTCTGCGTGACTGAGCCCAGTTTTGTGGTGTGCTTCGTCCCGTTCACTTTCTAAAATGGCTGTTAGAATTATTGGCCCTTTAGCATTAGCACGATAAGCGGCAGTTAACCCCGACGTGCCGCAGTAAGCTGTTCATTCTAGTGCTTGGTGGTTTGGTTCACGCCGCTCGATGGCAGCGGGCGTCAAACTGAATGAGATAACTGAAGCTAGAGGGACATCATCAGCATGTCGCGTTAATTACGCTTTACTAACAGAGCTACGGGGAGAACAATTGTCTCGTAGCATATTCTTCTGCATATACGAGTGAAACATCCTCTGTTGTGTCAGCCAGCGTTGTTCTGTCAGCAGCTAGTGCCCACACTTACGACTCCGTGAGCTCGGTGCTACAAGTCTACTACAATTATATAAGAGCCGAATGCATCATAAAATTGCATTTTTAGTCGAAACTGCAAAGCATGAAGTAAATCCTGCACAGCGCGTAACGCGACATCATGAATATTGGAATGTTCCACGTCCGAGGACCCACTACGCAATCCAAGGACGAACTTAACGCATTGCCGAAAGCACTAAACAGGTCTAATTTCACTCAATTATCAATAAAATGTATCTCATACAGGGAAATTAAGAAAATATTTCACTAGAACATCTTCTTGATAAGTGTTTTTTTTTCTTACAGGGTGGATCTCGATTTCTTTTACGCATTTGGATTCTTGAAATTCCAGTAACTTGTGTATTCTGTTCATTTTTTCTACAGCGATTGCAACTTTCTATTATTATTACTTTGTGTGTTTCCTCTCCTTGCTTGATGTATTTTTTCGGTCACGGGAACAGGACCAAGCAGCATAACAGCTGCTTTTTTTTTCACATCTCCTCAGTCATGCGATGTCGAAGTGCTATTGTATTGTACCTTCCATGTCTGAAATAAGAAAGAAAGTAAGAAAGAAGGGAAGTCGATAGTATCTTGGGTATATGATAACAAACAAAACTCAGCGCTAAGATGAAGGATTATCTCGGGTAATTTTGAGTATTGTTTTGGAGTTCAACGCACAACAGTGGCTCATAATGAAAAAAAGGTTACACCTTCACCCGTCTTAACACGGCCCCAAGCAATAATTGTTATCTATTTTGCGGAAGCCTAATTTATTTGACGCTGCGCTCCCCGAGTGAAGCTGATGCATGCGCTTATCAGCTTCACGTGGCGTTCCTGACAGGAAAGTGGAGAATGCAGAGTGTTAATGGAAGTGTACGCAAGACTGATAATAATTATGGCTATGCGATAAGCCACGAAGGGCGCAATTTTTTTTTTATTGTTGTACTACTTATTGGAGGCAATCACACCCGCCGTGGGGGCGTAGTGGGTTATTTTGGCGTTGAGATGCTAAGCCCGAAGACGCCGGATCAAATTACGGCCAAGCTGTGCCCACAAAGCCAATAACACTCAAGCACAACGACAGCGGCGATCAATCGTCGAAATCTGATCGGCGCGTCAAGCGTATCAGTTTTTATACATGACTCGTCGACGGTTCCAGCCGTAATCGCCGGTGCCCGAATGCCTTTCAGAAAGTACTACACAATTCGCGTCGGGCATATAATCTGATTGCACATGGTCTGGTGACAACAGACCACGAATTACCCGCCGCGGTGGCTCATTCAGCTAAGGCGTTGCGCTGCTGAGCACGAGATCGCGGGATGGAATCCCGGCCGCGGCGGCCGCATTTCGATGGAGGCGAAATGCAAAAACGCCCGTATGCTTGCGTTGTAGTGCACGTTAAAGAACTCCAGGTGGTCAAAATTAATCCGGATCCCTCCACTACGGCGTGCCTCGTAATCAGAACTGGTTTTGGCACGTAAAACACCAGAAATATGAAGATCATGAGACAACGAATTAGAGCAGCTGTAACGCTCCACAATCTTCCGATACAGGAGGGCGCGTTTTGTGCTGAGCGATAACATTTAAACATTAGTTAGCTGGTGAAACGTGGTCATCGGTAAATGACAAACAAGTACATGAGTCGCTACTTACAAAATGCTATTCTTGTGATCAGCGATAAGCACTTTCATGCGGCTCTTTGTCATTTCACCCCAAATTCAATAATTGACTTGTAAGGTAAACGGAGCTTGATACACTACAAGCTTTAGTGGCTGTAAGTGTTCTGATATGGTCCATCGCGCCGGCTATGACACAAAGTGTTTACGAAGCTTCTCCCGGTGACTTTTCCGACTCAAGTGCGAAGAAAATAAAACACTTAGAGTTTTAAAAACCGTCTCTTATCTACGTTTGGAAGTGATGCGCATCGAGTGTTTCGCGTGTGTCAACGCGCATCGGAAGCCAAGCCTGCTGGTAGTGCCAGCGGAAGCAAACTATACCTGACGTCACACCAATATTCACACTGGGCGCGAGAGGATAATCACAGTCTAATCGAAGTAACACTGGTAATTTTCGCTTAGTTCTCTCTTATGTAGCGTCATAGTTTCGAAATATTTTATCTTTAGTATAGTTTGCTGCTCATGGGCAGCTTCCACAACCTGGTCGCGTGCACGAATTGACCAGAAATCACCAGCAAGCTAGAGGTACAAACACACTCAGAAGACAAGCAACGAAATATCTTTTCTTGAACCAAAACAAAGAGCACCAAGTCAGCCTCTGGTAGTAAAATATGACAGTGAAGGTTTAGTGTTCCTGCTGAAATATCTCTGAAAAAAAAAAGATTGAAAAAAGTGTTGTTGAGATGATTCCATATCGCCGGTGTTTTACGAATTACTCAAAGCAATCGCAAAGTAAAGACTGTCCATGATAAACTCCGACTTTACAATGCGCGGATGAGATTTTGCATCCGGCTCTTGAAGATGCTTTGTACACTTCACGGGAACGTAAGCCGATGTTTTGTCGTAAGAGCGGTCTCGTATAGGCGCGAGCTAAGGGCAATAGCAGCACAAAACAGGGACCGTATAACATAAAACTATACCATTCCGGTTTTATTCCAATCTCCTGACGTCAAATTTACGTAACCGCCGACGCGAGCATCGGGCGTTCACCTGGGCCTGATATTTTGTAGCAATGCCTTTCCGGTGCTAATGCCTTTTGTCGCTTTGTCATCAGTCAGAGCGACGGTCCGCTCGCGTTATCAACGGGATAAGCCGGTCGTGAGCGGTGGATGAAAAGATTAGTATAGAATAAGTAATAAGGCATCGCTACAAAATACCGGCCCTGCAGCGTTGTTTGAACAGTCGAATCAAACGCTATTCTCAGTTATAGGAGGTCACTTTTGTATACTTTCAAAGCGAATAGCAGTGCCGAACTTGTCAGGTTTTCCTTATCTAATCTGCTGACAAGAGGCGAAAAGCACGCAGAAGGGGAGAGGGTTTCGGTCAGTCCGAGCTAGCACAGTGAAAGTAGATAACCGCGTGAGGAGAGGGGTGCCTTCATCTGCGATTGGTCCCCGTCCTCGTGCTTAGTTTGCGGTGGCTGGTCAAAAATGGCAGTGGCTTGCAACGGAAAGTTAAAAATGCCTCTAGAAAAAGTTTGCAATGCGATATTGTATACGTGCCGAAGGGGCTGGCCAACGTTGTACCGCAACGAAAAAATATCATACGCAGAAGGCTTTATACTCCCTAGTAGCTTCGAGTAGCCAGTGCCAGAGCGATCAGTGGGCCGCCATCTTTTATTTCTTTCAGAACGGAGCCGTCTCTGGCCATCCCGAAAAAAAAATCAGTTTTGTTCGGCATATTAATGCATCTTTATTGCGTACACGTTACTTCGACGTGGTGATTACTAGCGCTTTCGCGACGTGATGTGACAGATAGGCGAAATGAGCACAGCCTGAAAATTTTTTAACGATAGTGGAGGGCTAGTGGCAAGAAATGCGTACAATCAGGTAAACTCTTTATTCTTTTGTTCCGCCTAATGACGCATATTTAGTGCGTACACGTCATATGCATTTAACGCCCTTTGCAGTTTTCGTGACGTCACATGAATGACAGGAGAAGTGGGGGTAATCCGAGCAATTTTTTACCAATAGTGAAGGGCTAGTGGCAGAAATGGAATATAACAGACGGGAATAGCTTTACGTTAGAGCAGCCCAGAATTGTAAAAAAAAAAAAAAAAAAAGGTGGGAAAGAAACGAGTGGTGGAAGCAAAACTGGAGAGACGCTGTGTACATTCGCCGTGACACTCTCGATCGCTTATCACGGGGCAAGAGTGTCCGAGTTGTGAAAACGTCGAAAGTGCGCATGCGCAAGGCATAACACTCAGGCTAGCGACTAAAAGTGACCGCTATCGTTTGGTAACGGCGTATCATTTGCACCACCTCTCTAGCGGCCGGTGTGGGCGACGCTGCAGGGGTGAAAAATGAAAACGTCGTAGCGACCTTTGAACAGAGCAGGGTGCCCTTATATCTTGCTGGTGCCAGTGATTGAGAGAGCCTCAGTTTACCAAGCCTAAATGCTTAGGTGCGAAGCCGAGTTAAGTATCTACTTTCGTATGTAATTATTTCCTTATAATTTCTTCGTTTAATTATGGCGCCTAAATTTTTATGACAGTATGTGTGGGCATTAGCTTACACCTATACCATCGAACGCCTATACTAATCATCCAGCAACGCAACGGTCTCTGGAGGAAAAAGATCTGATCCTTTCTTTTGGAGCCTTTAGCCCGAGTATGCGCTTTAAGAAGGTGCGTTCGTGGCATGTATACATATTAACAGCGCCGATGCTGCCTCTATAATCAGTGTAAACGTTTGGAAACTATGCCATTTACCAACTCGAAATACATAAAGACTGCTAGTCTTACAATGAAATGGACGAGGTCGTTATTATCGCAGTTTTGCCCACAAGAAGTTACCTAAACGCAGTAATGCTTGTGAAAAACTATTCTCCGCGAATCATCGTATAAAATTTGATATGAACAGAACAACAGTTTCCCAGCTCGTGACGCGCTTCTTATATTCACGTTTTTTTTTTTCTTTTTTTTTTTCTTAGGCGATGCAGCACCCATTCTGAGCCCTGGTACAGGTGAGTCCTGAAACTTCCCTAACGTTGCAACTGCCACTCCCAAGAAGGAGATGCCGCAGAAAAAAAAAAAGCTTGGTGGTGCCGAAAAACGCTTGAAATGCACATTGTTTGGAAGCAGGTTAGGTCAGGATACCTCCGTCAATGTTGTGGCTCCCTAACAAGTTTCCTAATACTGGTTTCGCGCTAATAAAAAATGCGAAAGGTCAACTATAACGAAATTTCACTTTTGTTGGTTCGTTATAATTCGTTATAAATCTTAATTGCAAAGCCACACCGCGGCCGGTTGTCGTGGCATTCTTGTTACGAGCCTTTAAACACCACCTACGCAGACGACGCGTGCACCTGGTGGTTGTCGCTGTGACGTAGGTCGCAGTATGCCAGCTCGCTACATTTCTCAGCGCGCCTGCGGGCGGTGCCTCGCATACTAGGTCGTGCGTCCTTTCCGACGGGCGTTAATAGTGACGTTATTCTTCTTTCAGTTTTGGTAATCAAAAACGGCTATATTTTTCGTACTTTTTATGACTCTTCCGCTCAACCTTAAAACACCCAATTTTCTACAGAAGCTCTTCTATTTCTACATTTTCTGAATTACGCGGTCCGACATTTCATTGCAGTTGGCGTTTACCGTCCTGCCGCTGCATGCCATATGCGAGGTGATTCGTAAATGACCCCTTGCTAATAGCGCAACCGCTGTGCGCCGCGGCACACACTCGTTCGCTCTTTCGTCCCACTTAGTTTAAAAAACTTCACCTTTTCGGACTTATCTTGTCCGCTAAGGATAATTGTCAACCATCTTTCGTCATCTGTCATCTGAGACAGGAGTCGGGGTTGGAAGTTAACCACAGATCAGTAGGCTGGTTGGGTTCGGGAGCCGATGGTAAAACCACAAATGAAGCAGTGCAGGGTGACATGGGTTGGGCCTCTTTTGAAGACAGAGAAGCACAGAGCAAAATTAGTTTTGAAGAAAGACTCAGGAACATGGATGAAAATAAATGTGCGGCTAAAGTGCACAGAATGGAGGAAGAGGTCAAGAAAGTTGGTAACCGAGTACAGGGTAATTGAAACTGTAAATAGAAAACCGGGAGTCATCAGAAAGAGAGACAAACGGAGACGGTGAATTGGATGCAAAGAATAGAAACAAAAAGGACCATGGAGATTTACAAGAATCAGAAGAAAGAAATTAGAAGGGCAAATCTGTACGATAACACCAAAACATACTGGAGCAAATATTCGGAACTAGATGAGGCATGTGTATGCTGCAGTAAAGGTCCAGAGACCACCCAGCACATCCTAAAGGAAGGCGAAGGAATTCACCCAGCGAGAAGTCGAGGTAACGTACTCGTACACCTTCCAGAAGCGCTTGGATTTAAAGTGGACAGAAGCATTAACCAGCAGTCGAGATAAGCAAGAAGCGTTTAGAGGATTGTTGAAAAAAAATAAAACTGAGAAAAAATTGGTACGACGGTTCTCTTACAGTCATTGGTAGCGATACAAGGTAAGTTTTGAAGAAGAAAAAAAGGATTAAGGATATGTATAGAAAAATGCTAGATAAAAACCGTGTACAGCATACTCGATTAAATCAAGCAGGCTAGGTGACTATTTGTTACCGCCCCGTTTCAAAGAGGATGCCATTAAATCATCATCATCATCATCATCAACGGTAATTGGAGAAGGCTGAGAGAGGTCTTCGTCTCGCAGTGGACATAAATATGATGATTATGATGTCTTTGCGTTTATTTCTTTTCTTTAGCCTTACACTGCCGGTACTTTAATCCTCCGCAATAGACCAGTCGCTATGACATTGCGACTCCTGCGGTCACAGGTTTAAACCGGCGGCCACGTCCGCATTCCGATAAGGGTGGGATGCAAAACCACTCGAATACCCTGCATTGGGTGCACTAAAGAACCCCAGGCGCTTAAAATTATGCTGGAGTCTGCCCACTAGGGCAAGCCTCGTAATCAGATCGTGGTTTTAGCACGTGAAGCCCCCCCCCCCCCTTTTTTTTTTCACTTACTTTGGGGTCACGAGCGCCATGCTCGTATCAGCGTAACAAGCGTTCCTGACAGGAAAACAGCGAGCGCAGGGTGTTAAAGAATAGAAATGCACACAGGATAGAGAACGATTATTGCTGGGGGGCTAGATAAGTCCTACAGGGTGTTTAACTTGTCTAGAGTGTACCCTGCTGCTACTATGGAACTGCGGGCGCGTGTTGTTCGCAGCGCTATCAATTGGCAAACAGGTCATCTAAGTCACACACTAAACATTTTAGAACCCCTGCGGGTGTACAAAGAGTGTTTGTACACACTGTTAAGGTGTAAGATGCAGTCGCTGATGGGGACAAAGATGGTCTTGTTTTTCTGCGATTTCTTTTTGGTAAGTTAACAGGAGGATGCACGTTTCCGGTAAAAGAACCACACATAAAGCAGTAACAGCCTAAAACAAGTGTACATAATTCGTATAGACGTATATAACTTTAGGGTATGGTGTGCGCGAAACCCTCTGCGAGATGGCGGGATTGCACGTTGCCGACCAGAGCCTTCTATATACGGAGATAGTGTTGATCTATGTCGAAACGTTTATTAAACGTTTTTTTTTTTTCAAAAAGTCGAGAGATGCATTCTCTACGACATTGTGACTCGGTGTGCGCAGTATCGAGAATTCCGCCATCAAACTGTTCATACAGAAACCTTCTATATTGCCCTCTACCCAAAACTCACACGAGCGCTGGGCCGTTCTCATTTTCCTTCACTTTCAGGGGAAGAAGAAAAGTAAGTACGTTCAAAACGCGTCGCTACAATATTTCCAATTTATTGAAGTCAAATTTGTGTTCTTTCATTATTCGTGTTTTGGAGTAGGTTATCAGAGCACATCCTTGGTGGTACCCGACTCGATGCGGCACATGACGGAGCCTCTGCCTTTTATTACATCGGTAGATAACTATAATATCATCTATTTAGGGTGCACTGAAGGATGACATACAATCAAACGAAACGGCAGTGTCGAAAGATCCACCAGTGTGCTTCATTTGGGACAGGTGCTGAAAATTGTCTGCTCCTTGTAGGAGTGCTAGAGCTTCGATCACGTCGCCATCTTGTGCAATTCTCTCCGCTTTATGTTTATTTAGTTCTTGACAAATGGCGCTGCATATATTTTAACCTTTAAGTAAGAGTCGATCAGAGTATTGGTGTAAAAAAGCAGGGAAGAGATTGACGGAACAAGAGTAATTGCAAGCGTAAGTAATGGCACAATTAGGTTTTAAATACGAAAGTCAATATTGAGATCAGATGGGCAAAATGCTAGATGGCGATAGATATAGTAAAACCTGATTAAATCACTCCGTCTAGATGACTCTGTTTTTCTCCACCCCGTTTCAAAGGAGTTGTCAATAAACATCATCATCATAATCGCATACGAAAGAGGGCGCGTTCTAAGATGAGGGGATCACGAGTGTGTGACCTTAGGCAGTTGCCACAGAAATACTTGGGGTTGAATGTTAGTTGACGTGTGAGGTCGCATTTTTATCCTCTTTACTTCGTTTCTAAGTGACTAGGGTTTCAATAAATACCTGGCTCTCGTTATTTCGTGTCTCTAAAAACCAGGACCCAGCCATGTAAGAACACTACATGCTCAATGTCCGGTCGTTTGTGAATTAATAAAACTACAAAAGATACGCACGGTCGCACCATCAACCGGTATTCGCGGTGCTTTATATATACAGTAAATAGAACTATTTTCTTGTCGAAGAGAGATTTGAAAAGTTGTATATTATAGAAGTTTGACAAAATGATAGCGCACAATGTACACGAGAAATAAAAAGAACCGCGCAGCATCACAAAGAAAATATATGGCGATTAAGGGAAAATAAAGAGACTTTTTCAATATCGTCGGAAGACGGCAGTCATCCTGTAACGCTTCTCTCCCATGTCATTTCTCTCGTGTCAGTGGTTTAACAGCAAACCCACCGTCAGCTTTAAAACACCTTCATCCGCACTCGCCGCTTGTTCGAACATTCAGGGCAACGGTCTTTCGTGAGAAGTCGCTACTGGCAATACACGCGCTGACAAAGGCTATAGGCTAAAGATGGCACGAAGTGCTCAAAGCTAACAGTAAATACATTGCTACCTCCGTCGAGGCGTCCCAATATTTGCTCTGTCACCTTTTTGTTTTTACTAGCCGGGGCACTATAGCCGTGAATGTATGCTAAATTACAATTTCTCTGTATTTCTTCTCAATTATTTTTTTTTGGTTTCCCTTTTTCTTTTCGTTCAACTTCCACTGCCCTGCAGCACCGAACAGCGCGAGGCTGCGGACACCGCCATCAAGCGCTCGCTCATTGCAGGCTCTCTCATGGTCCTGTTCCTGGCGGGACTGTTCTCCTACATAGTTCTCAGCACACTCTGTGAGTTCTCTAGTTCTATGCGTCCACTGCGTGCGTGCGTGCGTGCGTGCGTGCGTGCGTGCGTGCGTGCGTGCGTGCGTGCGTGCGTGCGTGCGTGCGTGCGTGCGTGCGTGCGTGCGTGCAATTCGCTGTTTACAAACAGGTCATGGACGGCTTGCGGCTTCACCAACTGACATAGCCCACGTAATTTAGTGGGGAAAGGGCGAGTTGCAGCAGTGCGCCAAAATGCAAGCCCCCAGATTTTCAATACTCTTCCCTTTTGCATGATCAAAATTTTACAAGCAAAGTTTTCCGTAACGCATATGAAACATTTTAAGTTGCAGTCTTGATGCACTATGCGCCTTTCGTTTGTACGAAAACGTTAAAAGAGACTTTCTGTGCATCGAACAACTGAAAAACAACGCTTTTTTTCTCTCTCTCTCTTTCTTCCGGCGTAGTAGACTTATAAGGCACGGGAGCTGAAGTTTCGTGGGACCGCAGGAATGCTGCTGTTATTACGCACGCGAAACCGTCTATAGCTGAAGCGGAGTTCCTTCCAAGAAAATTCGAAAGATAATCTTTAAATTCCAGACTACTCTGATTCTAGTCAGAGCGACTCGAGCGTAGCTATTATAGTTCCCAAAAATGTTATTTCTTTATGCAAACGAACGCTTTGCCGCAGAAGATACACATTTTCATGTGGCCATGCGACGCTTCGCTTAAATGGTCATTGGACAAAAGATTTGCTTTACATCTACGTGAATGTACGTTGTGACCGTATATATACGTATACTTTGTGACGTTATATCCTTTTAAACGTTACCCACAATAAAATCGCTGCGAACATCAGGTATGATTCCTTGACTCCCGGATATGTTGAGAAATTGCCACCTAACTTTCTAAAGAGCCCCACGGTTATCGAGAAAAACTTTCAGAGAGCTCCAATGGTAACGTGAAGAATATCTGAAGGCTCCTCGACAGCACTAAAAACAGCTTGCCTGTAACAGCGGACGCGTGCTGTCCATGGCGACATCATTGCCGAGTGGGACATGCAAGACACGCCCCGCGGTGAGCCCTCCATGAGTTAGCTTTTCATTGGTGTGCCTTCATTCACGACGCACTTAGCATGCGTGCGATCAATGACAACCTGCAGCCGTGACCGCGGTTCGATGCAGTACAGCTAAACATTGTGCTACAACATTTCTAGACGACATTTAGGGCTCGGAGGCGGCGATGAAGAGAAGCGCAATCAATCTGTCTCTCCCTGCATATTGTCACCGTCTCCATTCATCGCCTGCTAACGAACTTGCTGGAGATATTAGTGGGCGCCTAACGGTACAAGTGCGTTTAAAGTGTTCCGTGCCACGTTTCGGCATTCAAAGAAACAAGCGCAGTGCATGAAACGAATGGGGACAAATAAAACGACAGCATGAATGGACGTCGCCTTCATTTCGTGTCCATTTTTTTTTTTCTCGAATTCGTGAACATGTTCCAGAAGGCACAACAGTTTACGTTTTCCCAGCACAGTGTATAAATTGAGCAGAGAAGATCGCGTCTGCAAAATATGCCAGCGTGCGCTTCGAAAATTGAACACCTTAGTACTGAAGCGAAAGCCAACGCGTGCCTTAAATCACAGAGCAGCCAGCGTTTCGCCACCGGTCACGACGCCATAACTCTCACCTATCACGTGACGGCTGCCGCCTGCAGTGCACACATCGCCAGCACCAAGGCAGACACGGGGATTCCCACGAAACAAAAGACCTGTCACTGGCATGTACTGGCAATGCAGCGCACGGTCAATGAAGGGTGAAAGGAGAAGAAAGCGGGGTTCGTGACGTAAACGTCACATGGCCCCTCAGCTACGATTTGGCAAGCAAGAGATGATGGCCTCCAGACGGTAATCTAGGCAGCGGAAGAGAACCTCTGCATAGGAAAGGGTAGCTCGCCTCCTCGTGTGTCATCATTGCGCAACATTTCCTTCGCTTTTGTGCCCGCTACCACTAACGCTTTCTGAAAAGTTCTTGTGGTATAGAACAGCCCTTGCGCGATGCTTTACAATTTTCAATGCTCTGCGAAATTTTTCCACTGGGAAATATGAAGACCCTTTGTCGTAGATCTCCCTTCTGTCTTCCACGTCACAGGGTCGCAATCACGGCCAGGACCTGTGACCGAAAAAGAGGACGACAGCACGCCGCCGGCGCACTACGATAGTTACCAGCTTTCCCAACCGACACGTTCATCGAATTCGCCCCCGACGGACGTTTCCTCGCCCAACAAAGGTGAAACCTCGCTTTAACAACTCCGTGCAGTGCTGCGAACGTTATGGTCCGCGTCAGCGAATCAGTACCGACAGCCGGCCGCATGTTCTGAAAAGGTCACTCGGCTCGCCCATTGCGCGCAACTGATTCTTCCATGAAGCTTCCATTCAGTCGGCGTTGCGCGGAAATCTCAGGACAGCTCAGGACAGCGCTAAGTTTGTCGCGCGGGCAGGATGATCAGAGGAAGACGGTGGAGCAGCCATTCTTCTGACTCTCTGTTCTGGTTGGCTGACGCGACTCAACACTCGCTGCCTCGCACGTAGTTAGTCATATGAAGCATAGCATCCGCTTTGTTCACAACGAGTGGACGCGCGCGGTTTCCACAGTTACTCCAACTATACCGCAGTTGTCGAGCGCAGGTATAGGAGAGAGGTATAGGAGAGAGGCGGCAGGAACGGGACTGCTTTTCCATTCAAATTTTTCCCGGTATTTTTTTTTTTTTTGTCGTATAGGTACAAGTAGAATTCCGGTAATATTACACCAGATATTCGGCTAAAATAACATGGACATTCCTTCTTCGATCACGTTCCTGGAAGCTTCGCAGAAGAAAGAAATTGAAAACAGCGATATCTCTCAATCCACCCTTTCTAATTGCGAGGAGTGGTGCATCACACTGAAGAAATCGTACACATTAAATATGACCCTAGAATTTGTCTGCTTGAACTATTAACCTGGAATGTTAATACTGAACCCTAACAAGTACTTCAGTTTTTTTTTCCCCGCTACCAATTGTCACTCGCAACTTTGGCGCGATGTCTTTGATTAGCACTAAACGTAAGTCTGAACCGGTACGTAAAGACAACGTTCATGTTTATCATCTTCCTTTCACGAACTTCACAACTACATCCATTCCATCAGAGCTCTCGGACTCGCCCTTAAAAAAGATGACTGGAATTTATACCTCCAAAATTGTGCATGCACAATCGCAAAAAGAGTCATGTCTTTTTTTTTTTAATCTTCACTGGGACCCCTTGAAAGTGGATTGGTGAGGCTCTGTGGCTCAATATCAGGGCGGATGAATTCATGCTCCAGCTCCGGTTTTTCCGGTGTCAAACAAATGGACCTTTCACTCGATTTGCTGGCTGTCTCCGGGCGCTTCTTTTACACGCCTTTCTTTGCCCCGAACCCTGTGCAGTTTGCTTATCCCGCTGTACGCTTGCTGACACGTCGTTATTCTATTTAAAAAGTATTTATGAGAACGTTATCAACACGCCACAATAAATAAATGATTACATAGATTAAATATGCGATTAAAATGACAACCAAAGCATGTAGCACAGTTAGGCAAGAGTGGGGCAGGCATCCCATTCCCTGCCTCCGTCGTTCCGTCCCATTCCTCCGTAGGGCACAGGGCAGAGCAAAATCCCTTTTCAAGTAGAACAATTGTTGACTAAGCTTGACTAAGCCTAAAGGGCCGCTCACCAGGTTTTGTCGTTTTTAGCGAACAGGCGTAGTGTAAAGATGACGATCGCGTCTGCAAAGTACTGCGGCGCAGCGCGCCGCCCCCCGAAAACAGCTGAAATTTCAAACCACACGCCACGCTCCTTCCCTCTCGAGGACGCTCGTCCCCAGCTAGAGGGTAGCGATCACACGCAAAAAAAAATGCTTCTTTGCTGTGCATGTTTCGACACGCTTCACGACTGATCAACCATTGCGGAAGGCGCCTACGCGCGCAAGAAAGTAAGCGGGGCTCGACGCCACGGTACGTGCCTCGGCTGCGGTATGCGAGAAGGAACACCGCTTGGGACATGTAGTATAGCATTTATATGGATTGGGAACGCTATTCTTACAGAGGCAGAGGGAAAGAACGCCTACCTTAGCAGAGACACTCGCTTCCTGGTGGCATGGTAACAGGGTAGTTAACTTCTTATATCTCCTCCGTAAACGAATTGATTTGAAAATGTATTTCGGTATAACGCTTGTTAGATGGTGTTTTACAGCTCACGGCGTGTGATAGGATAGGAATAAGCTTTATTTGTTCAACGGTTATGGCTCTTGGTGCCCGGGGCTAGGCTGCCAGGGGTCCATCGCCGGAGAAATATCTTCCGAGATCCTCGGCAATGGCCCTGGCCCGCTGGACAGCCCACTCCTGGTTTGGCGTAAAACCAAAATTTCCAATGGGGCCTGGTGAGCGGCTCTTTAAGATCACCGCGGCAAAAGGCACTGCAAAAATGCAAAATTTGAGCGTTTTTGTTCATGCACACATCAAGCACCTTGGTAACTTGGTAGGTTCATGCACCTACGAAATTAACGAAACGACCGTGAGAGCACCAAGACGTAGGCGGCTGTTTCATGACCTACGTTGACCACATGTCATGATATGCATGTCACGATCTATCATTTATGTTCGCCATACACCCTTCTCATACTATGTCAATTTTGGTACCTACCAAGTGAACGAAACGACCATGAGAGCACCAAGACGCAGGCGGCTAGCTAGCTAGCTAGCTAGCTACATAGATAGATAGATAGATAGATAGATAGATAGATAGATAGATAGATAGATAGATAGATAGATAGATAGATAGATAGATAGATAGATAGATAGATAGATAGATAGATAGATAGATAGATAGATAGATAGATAGATAGATAGATAGATAGATAGATAGATAGATAGATAGATAGATAGATAGATAGATAGATAGATAGATAGATAGATAGATAGATAGATAGATAGATAGATAGATAGATAGATAGATAGATAGATAGATAGATAGATAGATAGATACTCACCAAGTGGCAAATGTTCGCCAAGAAATGCTTCGCATTTATTATTTGCAGTTCCCCACCCGTCCAACTGTCGTGCTCCTTACTGGCCTAAATCCCCGTTGGTCCACGCTCTCGTGACCAGCAGGTCAGCAAGGAAAGACAAAGAAAAGTGGGCATGCCCTGCCCCCCCCCCCCCCCCCCCCGTTACCCTGCAGACGCATGGCCATTATTACTTGATCACTGCTGCCAGATGCGCACAATAAGGATGGTCGCGACTCGCAAATTTGGCCGTTCAAGAGCTATTGTAAATATCCTCACGACCTTTGCTGAGTAGTCTGAACGGCTGCCGACAGGTAACAGGCCGTCGTAGCAAGCCTGAAGGCTGTTCGGTGCTTTAAACAAAGACGAAAGCATGCGAGGACGCTTGTAGGATGGAGGGCAGGAGGATACTTACTCATGTAAGCAAAGTTTTGTAAAGGATGCAGCGCCTTCATACGAGTCCTAAGACGTTGGTTAAAAAAAGCTGAATCGGCTGCTGACAGCGCCGGAGAGGCGGGAACAAGGTTGGCTGGCAAGCGAAGCGTCCAACCATTAACCATCTCCATGACAAAGCAAGAGATCTCTCGTAAGAGAGTAGACCAGCGATCGAGTAGCACGATTAGCAGGTTGCTTAAATAGCCCCGATGTTACAATAAAATAGTCATTGCACCGTTGGCGGAGCAGAGCACCGGTTGTCAGAGTGGAAAACACCACTCTGACATCACGGAAATGCCTAGTGTCCAAGTGGGAAACAACGATGTGGAGGCTTCGTGTAGCGATGAACCTTGAAACGTTCGTAATCTGTGCAAGCTGAACACAGTCGCGCACGTGAGCGCGTACATGGGGCCAGACGTAACTTTCGGTAACAAGAACCTCCGTGCCACCTGCTCCTGTTCTTGCACAGCGAGTACACGGCATCGAAAACAGCACGGTGAAGAGAAAGAATACAAAGGTGTTGAAACGTCGCACCAGACCGCGACACCGCGGTTGTGGAATGCCACATGCTTTAGGTGGAGGAATGTAGGTGTTGGAGTGGGAGCTCCGATTCAAAAGCTTGGGCCGCCGCCAGTGACGTAAAAAAGAGGCCAACGGAGCGTGTAGTGATGTTCTTGCTGATCAGACCCAGAGCATCAGCTGCGCTGTTGAGCTAGCCCTCGACATAGAGCATGTTCATGGGGAATTCTTCGGGGAAAACAAAATGGCAGAGCGCTCATGCGGAGTGGTTGGTGCTGAAGTAAGGAATGGTGGACACGAAGTATTTGTGGTCGGTAAGGATGAAACATTGACAACCTTCCAGGCACTTGCACAAACGCTTCACAGCAAGATAGACAGTCAACAAATCCCTGTAGTCTGTAGTAAGTGCTTTATTGGTGTTCGGTATCACGCAACATAGAGAGAAGACGGGGCCCAGATACCGTTCAGCCTTTGATGAAGGATGACGCCTACTGCAAAAGAAGATGCCTGCACTATAAATTAGTTGAAGCAGATTGTGAAGGCTGGTAAAATATCGTGATTTGAGTGCGTCGGTTACTGCGCAAAGACCCTGACGCGTAATAGAGTCCTACGACCAGACATGGGTGCCCTCACACTTCCAGACGTTTCGTCCTTTCTCACCTTCATCTGCCTTCACCCTCACGTGGTGAGGTGATGAGAGGATCGCCTTCGGGAAGATTGGTGAGGGCGAGGTGAGGAAGCGCGGACTTTAGGAGGTGAGGGCGAAGGAGGGTGCAGTTAAGATGTCAGTGTAAAGGGGTAAAAGTATATTCATTTTGTTGGGGTACAGAAAAGTCACTCAGATCATATGCGTGGTGGGTTTATAGTCTAAAGTTTTGAAGTGCGTGGGCAGTAAGTCTATCTGAGGCAGAAGTACGTCGACGCCCACGTTTAACTGACTAAATTCACAAATGGCTAGGGTTGTGCGAATAGTAGTCCGACTCGAATAGGAATCGAATAGTGCCAGAAGCGAATCGAATACCGAATAGTTTTCGAATATTTATAAGCCGTTATCAAAATTAACATAAAACGATGTTGTCTTCGAGGCATTCTTAAAGTGTCGCCCTTGTGCTTGCGTTGTAGTGCACGTTAAAGAACTCCGGGTGGTCCAAATTGATCCGGAGCCCTCCACTACGGCGTGCCTCATAATCAGAACTGCGGCGCTATGACGAAATATGATTCCAAACTGTTTTGATTCCAAACTCCTCACGTCAAATTTACGTAACCACCGACGCAAGCATCGGGTGCTGACCCGCAGCTTTGTCTGAACAACCCAATCAAACACTCTCCTCGTTTATAGGAAGTCACCTTTGTTCGCTTTCAAAACCAATAACATTGTCTACACTCAGCGGTTTTTCTTATCTAATTGGCTGACAAGAGGCGAGGAGCACGCTCTAGTGGAGAGGGTTTCGATGGGGTCGAGCCAGCACAGTGAAAATAGATGAGGACGTCATGGACCTCAAACATGACCTCTGGAAGTGCTTCGTGGAGTAACACGTGCTCCCGAACTTCCGAGATGATGCTATTCAAGCGGAACGTTTTCTCAGCTTGAACAAACCACAAAGCCGGGTTCTCAGGCCACGATTGCGATAGCCTGCTGTGAGCGCCAGCTCCAACACTCTAGGGAGGCCTAGAGTGAGGTTCGGCACTTGTGCTGGCGCAAGTAGCTGCATCTGCGGTCGGCCGACGGTCCATGTGGCCGCTGGTGTTAAAGGCCGGGTCATCAGCACCTATGAGCTGCAAGGCAGAGTTATAAAATACAGGGATTATTTTGGTGGTTATAAGAAAACCAACAGTGAATCGAGCAAGTAATACGGCCTGTTCAACAAGCTCGTCTCCGCAAGCCCATGTTCGCGTGACCTACAGCTCATTGACAAAAGGCGTTCCGCAAGGGCTTCAATAATTTCTCCAGTTGCATTGTCCCCATTTCTCGCTGCTATCGTGGTGCTGTGTGGCGATATCACCAGCGGCACGTTCTGAGCGCAAAATCTGGCATTAAGGCTTGCGTCTCATATTCCTTGCTATATATAATTTCAGCACAATTCACTTCAGTGCTTTGGCCATAGGACGCCTGGTCTTCCGGGGATCCGATGGTAGAGCTTCGACTACTGATGTTGCTCTCTTGGTCGTTGGCTAGTAAAACGTCGTCGGGGACGTCTTTCAGTGTCTGTAGGAGTTCATCCAATGTGGCAGGTTGTCTCATCATGATTAAACGCTGATAATCCTTTGTCATGCCCAGAACAACCAGTGGCACGATTGATGATTCCCGCAGCTCGGGGTCGGCGCGTTGCAGAAGCAAACGTTTCTCGTAAAAGTAGTCGATAACCGATCCTTCTAGCTGCTTGTATGCAATGGCCTTTCCCCAGCATTCTATTGGGTTCAAAGCGAAGTCTCGCAAAAAGCTAGCTCGCCATTCAACCCATGGTACATCTGTGTTGATGGGTACGCGCAATTCGAACCACTTCTTCGCATTTCCTAAAAGGAAATGGTGCATATTATAGATGGGGTCACAGTCCGTGGTCCAATTGCTCTGCGAACATGCATATTCATAAATGTGAAGCCATGTTGACGGGCTTAACGATGTACCATCAAAAGGTTCTGGCTTGATAAGTGCTTTCACCGCCTGCTTTGTTGATAGTAGTGTTGATGACAATAAGGTCAGAAGCTCTCGCTGTCGCTGTGCTTGCTGTTCCTAATTTTTCAAAAGGTGTTGTATGAGATGGTCGGCAGCTTGAGTTTCGATTTTAACTACCGTTGGTCTACTCGAACTGCCAATCCAGCGTTGGAAGTCAGTCACGCGCATATGCACTCTGACTGAGCCAATGGATTCGAGATTCTCAAGCGATGAATTGGCTCTATCGGCGAAGAAGGCCAAGAAGTCCAGCGTGCTGACCTTTTCAGGTAACTCGACGGCATTGTCTCCACCTTCCTGGTAGTTCCTCACCAGTAGACGACCATCTTCATGTCGGGCGATGGTGAATGACACCCACATGGTTCAAAACTGCGACTGCGCCAAAATGTAACATTCCGTTTAATCAAACATCATTATTGTGGCCGCCCCTTCTACCTCTTCTCTTCTCTTGATCTCCCCTGTGCGCTTCTTCCTTCTCTTTCACGAGCGTTACAAGAAACAGTTTCTTTCCACAATTTCTTTAAAAGCAGCCTACAGTGTGAACGCTTCTACGCTTCTTGGGGCTTATCTTATATTACCAAAGAAACACAATCTATCTTGCGCGCATTTCTCTTCTTTAACACTGCGCGCTAGCTAATTTCCTGCCAAGAACGTCTGTCACGCTTATGTGCGCATGTCGTTAGCGAATTTTAAGTACCGGGACCGCAACTAAACCAGCACGCAAAATCTTATCGGGAACAAGACAAGTCTCAAAGCGTGCAAATGTTTCTTACAGCGTATGCCCCCCTCCTTCAACACTGTTAAGCTGTACTCGGGACGCAGTTCTGTAAGCTTCTTCTGTCGTTATTAAACAATTTCGTGCCGTTCCTTCGCAGACTCCTCGGAAAGCACGGAGCGGACGGAGCACTCTTCTACGGACGAAAGTAGCAAAGCATCGACTGAGAAAGAAGTAACTGTCCTCAACCACTAAGGTACTCCGAGTGTTCACTTTCTTGAAGCAAAGCTGTAGCGCACATTTTATTAACGTTTCGACAACGGAGCACTGATGAGTCCTTTGATAACGCACAGAGAAGCCGGCTACAGAATTGTCCGCATCATGGAAGCGACATATATTTTTCGCTACTAGGAAATATCTGGATTAGACATATAAGTGTGGCGGTCGTGCGGCAAACCACATCCCTCAAGTATAAACCCCACAATACGAACGCTGGTTGCGAAAATTTTGCTTTCCTCATTTGGGTGCACTGAGTAACTGTGAAGTCTTAATGCGACGAGTATGATACAAACAAAAAAATGAGTAATTTCTTTTACATTGATAGGTTACACCAACCTTCACACCCCTCACTCTTTCAGGCGAAGCATTGTTTCCGTCAAAGAGAGCTTTAGATATTTGACGCGATAAATTTATCAACCATGCTCTTAACCTCACCACCTGCGTTGATGGTAGTAGGGCTCGCAGATGTCACGGACGCTATAGGTTACCAATCGCAGCGCTTGTCATCGCAAGAGTCGCTATTGCCTGACTTGAAATATATTTTTCTGCTCCTTTAGTGTGCCTGCAATATGAAAACGCTTGCAATTCTAATATCGTCGGATTGTGCTCTATAAATCATAAAATATGCAGTATTTGAAAACAGTTTACTTATCTATCTTAAGTAAACCCTACATGTACTACGTAAACTCCACAACACGTTTAAGTTTTTAGTCCCGTATTTGTACTTCTACCTTGGCCCGGCGAACCCTTTATTTGTTGACCACAGTATATAGGGTTGTTCGTTTTCGGCTTTTATATATATTTAAATTCAGGAGGTAAAACTCGAGTGCTATATTTCAAGCTGATAATCAGGGGGAAATCGGGTTTTTTGTGGAACCATTCCGTAATTTGGGCTCTTTCTGGTAAAGTTTACAAATGTACTTATTAATACATTAAATCTAGGCTTCAGATCTAGCCGACCCTCGAGAGTGAAATCAGCGGAGCGTACAATGTGGAACGCGGATTAACGGGGAAGCAAGCATATTTGTCACAGCACCACGGATCCGAAAGCGCATGTCTCTATAGTGTTTTTCATACGACAAATAAATGTTATATGATCGCTTTTGTTCAGAAATGGTTATCTCACGATATTTTTGTCTTTTTTTTCCTTTATCTTACGCTTGTTACACGTACATATATAGTGACACGTGTACTTGTTTATCGTTATACGGTGACCGCATTAGACTGGCTAACCAATGTTTCTCGAATTTTATCGCTGGTTCTATATATTGCCTATATGTTATCGCCAAACCCTGCGTAAGCAGATTACGTGCGCGACGCAAACAACGTTGTACGTTCTGGAAGGCGTGCGAGCCCCAGCGATGACGCTGGAATCTTCGACGAGTCACGTATAATTAACAGACGCACTTGACCCAGAGAATCAGATTCTCGACGATCGCCGACTTCGCTCACCGCTATCGTTGTGCTTGAGTGTTAATTATTATTGCGATAGCCATTGTATGGACACTCCAGGCACATTTCTGCCGTCTCCGTCACCGTGAGGTTACGTATACTACCTCCACCCGGTTCAGCAAGGCTTCAGGGGGGGGAGGCACGTTTTACTCCGGGCGGTCCGGGCCGCTGTTTCTTGTAAGCGATGTGTGTCGGGGACAGAGTCCACTCTGCGCTGTGTTCTCACGCTCGCTGCTGCTACCGCGCTTATTCACTCCAGCGTTTCCGCGGTCATCGAGTGCGGTGTGTTCATGTTTGCTTGTGCGCGCGTGACAGCACGCGTGTTATGTGACGTCTTGGTTGGAACGACGTTTATTAGGCCCGGGAGCTCGTCAGCGAACCAGCGCAGCACACAGGCGATGATGATGAACACTTATACAGGCGAAGAGGAGGATAGGTAAAAGTGCGAGGATGATGATGATAACATACAGATGAGGAAGATGTGCGTAATAAACGCCCACACTAATTTCCCCCCGACGTGAAAGCGGCCATCCTGGCCGGCCGTCAAGGTGTCGAGGCACGCCGCGTGAAGGGCTTTCATGCGGGAGACGTGGACAACCTCGGTATTGCGGCAACGGCGGTCTGTGGGGGCGTCAAGAGGAGTAACGCGATAGTTGACAGGCGAAGTCTGTCCAAGGACTATGTACGGCCCGATAAACCGTGGCTGGAATTTTTCGCATAAACCAGGGGTGCGAACAGGAGTCAGGAGCAGGACCTCGTCACCAGGTCGAAAAGATACAACGCGATGGCATTCGTCGTAAATATTTTTCCGATCTTGTTGTCTGGCCTCTGTGTTCAGGCGAGCAAGCTGGCGACAGTGGTCGAGTCGGGAAATGTACTCTTCGCACGATGATAGAGATGTATTAGCCTTGTAGTTGAAGAATGAAACGTCCAGAAAGAAGTAGGGTAGCGTCCATAAACGAGGTAAAATGGCGAGTAGCCAGTTGTGCGCTGCACGGCCGTGTTATAGGCGAAAGTGACGAATGGTAAAAGAACATCCCAGTTTTTGTGGTCTGGTTGAATATAAGCGGCGATCATGTCGGCAAGGGTGCGATGAAACCGCTCGGTCAGGCCGTTAGTCTGGGGGTGATAGCTAGAAGCTGTCTTGTGGGCTGTGCCGGAGGCTTGAAGAACTTCGTTTAGCAGTTGGGAAAGGAACGCCTTTCCACGGTCACTGAGCAGTACACGAGGAGCACCATGGCGTAGAATAATGGCTTCAAGAACGAAGTGAAGCAACTGCCGAAGCAGAGCCAGTAAGCACAGAAGCTGTCTCAGCGTAGCGCAGTCAGATGGTCGACGGCAGTCACTATCCATCGATTGCCAGCAGTAGTGACCGGAAGGGGCCCGTAAAGGTCGATCCCAACAACCTCGAACGGGGCTGCAGGGCACGGAAGCGGCTGTAATTGGCCGACAGGAGCAGATGTTGGGAGCTTGCGACGCTGGCAGGGAGAGCAGGAACCGACGTATCTGGCGACGCTAGCAGAAAGGCCAGGCCAATAGAAACGACTTCGAATGCGGTCATAGGTTTTATGGAACCCAAGGTGGCCAGCTGTCAAATCATCGTGAAAGGCGTTGAGGACACGAAGTCGGAGAGAGCGTGGTAGAACTGGCACCCAGCGTTGCCCGTCAGGATGGTAAATACGGCGATACAGCACGCCATCGTCCAGCTTAAAGTGCGCGAGCTGGCGACGGAGGCGCGCGTTAGGTGGACGAGAAGCCCCAGAGAGGTGATCAATGAAGCGTTGACAGTACGGGTCAGCCAGCTGACGAGAGGCGAGTGGCTGATCATCGTCGATAGGCAGTTGGTACATAGAGGCCAGGGAGGAAACCGTAGCAGTGTCGGTCGAACTGGTGACGTGCGAAGCGATTGCAGAGGCGTCGAGCGGGGCCGTAGAAGCGGGCAGCGAGAAAGAGCGTCGGCGTCTTGGTGTTTCTTCCCGGACTTGTATATGATTTCGAAATCATACTCTTGGAGGCGTAAAATCCAGCGACCCAGGCGTCCAGACAAGTTCTTGAGCGTGGAAAGCCAGCATAAAGCGTGGTGGTCCGTAACGATGGTGAAATGGCGGCCGTGGAGATAAGGGCGAAACTTCTGTATCGACCAAACAATAGCCAGGCACTCTTGCTCAGTGATCGTATAGTTCTTTTCGGAAGCGCTGAGTACACGGCTGGCGTATGCAATGACTCTCTCTCGCGAAGAGTTGTCGCGTTGCAGAAGAACAGCACCTATACCGCGGCCGCTAGCGTCTGTGTGTAGGAGAGTCGGTGCGGCCTCATCAAAATGGCAAAGCACAGGTGCAGAGGTGAGGGCGTCCTTCAAGCGTGCAAATGCCAATTCGCATTCCTGAGACCACAGAAAGGGTACACCGGAAGCTAGTAGCTTGTGTAATGGAGCTGCGATGGAGGCAAAGTTCTGGATAAAGCGACGGAAATAAGAGGCGAGGCCAAGGAAACTGCGCAAGTCTTTGGGTCTGTCAGGACGAGGAAAGCGAAGAACTGCAGCAGTCTTATCAGGGTCCGGCTGAATGCCATCCCTGCTCACGACATGACCCAGGATCTTAATGGCTTTGCTGGCGAAACGGCATTTCTTGGTGTTCAGCTGAAGACCAGCGCGGGCGAGGCACGTCAAAACTTCATCCAAGCGTTGTAGGTGCTGATTAAATGTGGATGAAAAAATGACAATGTCGTCCAGATAACACAGGCAGGTCTTCCACTTCAGGCCACGCAACACGGTGTCAATCATGCGCTCAAAAGTCGCAGGCGCGTTGCAGAGCCCGAAAGGCATTACGTTGAACTCGTACAGTCCATCGGGGGTTGCGAACGCCGTTTTTTCTTTATCGTCTTCGTGCATGGGGATTTGCCAATAGCCGGAACGCAGATCCAGGCTGAAAAGTATTCCGCACCTTGGAGGGAATCAAGGGCGTCATCAATGCGCGGCATAGGGTAGACGTCTTTTCGAGTTATCTTGTTGAGCGCCCGGTAATCGACGCAAAAGCGCACGGAGCCATCTTTTTTGCGGACCAAGACAACAGGAGACGACCAAGAACTAGCCGAGGGGCGAATTACCTTGCGTTCCAGCATGTCTGCGACGTTGTCTTCGATGATTTTCCGCTCGGCTAGAGACACACGGTATGGGCGGCGCCGTACGATAGATGTTTTGTCTGTCAGAATGCGGTGCTCTGCAACGGTTGTTTGGCCCAACGTTGACGAATACACGTCGAAAGAATTGGCGTGCTTTTTCAACAAAGCCAGCAGCTGTTGCGTCTGCGCGGGTTTCAAGTCAGTGCTGATGACTGCTGTAAGGGCGGCGGCCGAAGAAGAATCACCATAAGATGGGTCCCCAGAAGAGACTGGTGTAAGTGGCAAGACGCAGACAGGCTCCAGATCGGCGACGGATGCAACGGTTGTGCCTTGCGGAAGGAGGATTTTTCTGGAGTTGCGTTCGTGGCAGTGACCAGTGCAGATCCATTGTGGAATTCGAACAACTCCTGATGTAAATGTTATGCCTTTAGTAAGGCAACGTGAAGAAGGGAACACCAAGACGTCACCATGGTCAATGTTGTCGGATAGGAGAGTAACTAGGTTGGATTTGTCCTGGGAGTAGTTCCGTATCTTCCGCAGCGGTCAGGTGAAGTGGCGTGTGGGTTTCTTCGCCAAGCAAGTGTTCGGTGTCGGTAAGGTGTATCACACGCTGCCCACAACAAATAGCAGCAGAGGCAGAAGATAGAAAATCCCATCCCAAAATCAGCTGGTGAGAGCACGGGTATAGCACAGCAAACTGTATGTGATGGAGAATGTCATCGATAAGTACACGCGCAGTACAGAAGGCAGCAGGTCGAATAGTGTTCCCTTCGGCTGCAACCAGCGTGGGACCATCGTAAGGCGTCATAACTTTCTTCAGACGGGAACACAAATGAACATTCATAACCGACAAAGCCGCACCAGTATCCACTAAAGCATCCACGGGCACCCCTTCAACGTACACACGAATCATATTGGATGGGCGCGCTGGAGGAATTTCAGTCTTGTGTAGTGTATGCAGTTTTTCCTCCGGAAACTGCATCGCTTAGTTTTCCGCGCGAACGGTAGAGGTAAGGGAGGCAGGCCTAAGTGGTGACGATGAGCGGCGGTAGGGTGATGGAGAACGGCGTCTGGCCGAACGGTAAGCGCCTCGTGCATCAGGTGATGCAGGCGGAGATGGAGAGCGCTGCGAAGGTGAAGAGTAACGCCGCCCTTGGTAAGAGGCCCCACTGTAAAAATCGCGCTCACACATATCGTAGCCCCGACGCTCGTCTTGCTGGCGCTTGCGGCAAAAGCGTGATATGTGGCCGCGATAGCCACAATAATAGCACGTAGGACGAGACGGACGCCAAGGGGGGTAGTAGGGGGTGTTCGGTGTACCGTGTGACAGGGAGGTCAGATGGGCCGATGAAGGCTCTGGCGGTGATGACGGGAAGTGAACCGTGGGCGCAGTAGCAACCGACGCGTAAGTTGGTAGCGGCAACGGAGAAGTGACGTGGCCGACAGGCTTGGCAGCAACTTGCGCGTATGTCGGTCGTGCGGTAGTTGGTAATGCTTGAGGGACAGGAGCTTGTGCTGGCACAGCGCAGGTCAAGGACGCCAGTTCTTCCCTGATAACGTCACGCAATGACGCACCAAAAGGTTGGCTGGGATACGTCGAAGGTGAGGTTAACCCCATCGATTGTAACTCTTCGCGTATGAGCGTGCGTATCAGTGTACGTAGGTCATGGTCCCCCGTAGAATGGGCATCGTCAATGTCGGGCTGTAGGCGGACAGACTCGAGCTCATCGAGGCGCTGACAAGTGATTACGACGTCAGCGACGGTAGCCGGATTCTTAGTGGCGAGTGCATTGAAGGCAAGAGTTCCAATGCCTTTGAGAATGTGGCGTACCCTGTCCGACTCCGACATTGAAGAATTCACACGGCGGCAGAGTGCAAGGACGTCCTCGATGTAGGAGGTGTACGACTCACCCAGGTGTTGTTTGCGAGCATCGAGGCTTTTCTTGGCTAGAGTGGACCGAACAGCCGGTGTGCCGAACACTTCACGAAGCTGGTGCTTGAAGAGAGTCCAGTCGGTCAATTCGGGCTCGTGGTTAAAGAACCACGTCTTCGCCACGCCAGACAGATAGAAGGAGACATCGCGTAGCTTATTAACATCATCCCAGTGATTGGCGGAACTGACTCGCTCATAATCGTCCAGCCAGTCTTCGACATCCTCTCCGCGAAGACCAGCGAAGAGATGGGGGTCACGCTGGGCGCTGTTGATGATAAAGGAAGGAGGCACTTGCGATGTCGGAATGGAGGCAATAGGGGCGCCAGGCTGCACGTCCTGCGGCATGCTAGCTGACGGTGGGCGCAAGCGGCGACCTGAACGAAGCTCCAGGAGGCAGACCGGACGGCCAGAGGACGTAGGACCGAAGAGCACACTCCACCACTTCTGACGTCTCGGTTGGAACGACGTTTATTAGGCCCGGGAGCTCTTCAGCGAACCAGCGCAGCATACAGGCGATGATGATGAACACATATACAGGCGAAGAGGAGGATAGGTAAAAGTGCGAGGATGATGATGATAACATACAGATGAGGAAGATGTGCGTAATAAACGCCCACACTAATTTCCCCCCGACGTGAAAGCGGCCATCCTGGCCGGCCGTCAAGGTGTCGAGGCACGCCGCGTGAAGGGTTTCATGCGGGAGACGTGGACAACCTCGGTATTGCGGCAACGGCGGTCTGTGGGGGCGTCAAGAGGAGTAACGCGATAGTTGACAGGCGAAGTCTGTCCAAGGACTATGTACGGCCCGATAAACCGTGGCTGGAATTTTTCGCATAAACCAGGGGTGCGAACAGGAGTCAGGAGCAGGACCTCGTCACCAGGTCGAAAAGATACAACGCGATGGCATTCGTCGTAAATATTTTTCCGATCTTGTTGTCTGGCCTCTGTGTTCAGGCGAGCAAGCTGGCGACAGTGGTCGAGTCGGGAAATGTACTCTTCGCACGATGATAGAGATGTATTAGCCTTGTAGTTGAAGAATGAAACGTCCAGAAAGGAAGTAGGTTAGCGTCCATAAACGAGGTAAAATGGCGAGTAGCCAGTTGTGCGCTGCACGGCCGTGTTATAGGCGAAAGTGACGAATGGTAAAAGAACATCCCAGTTTTTGTGGTCTGGTTGAATATAAGCGGCGATCATGTCGGCAAGGGTGCGATGAAACCGCTCGGTCAGGCCGTTAGTCTGGGGGTGATAGCTAGAAGCTGTCTTGTGGGCTGTGCCGGAGGCTTGAAGAACTTCGTTTAGCAGTTGGGAAAGGAACGCCTTTCCATGGTCACTGAGCAGTACACGAGGAGCACCATGGCGTAGAATAATGGCTTCAAGAACGAAGTAAGCAACTGCCGGAGCAGAGCCAGTAAGCACAGAAGCTGTCTCAGCGTAGCGCATCAGATGGTCGACGGCAGTCACTATCCATCGATTGCCAGCAGTAGTGACCGGAAGGGGCCCGTAAAGGTCGATCCCAACAACCTCGAACGGGGCTGCAGGGCACGGAAGCGGCTGTAATTGGCCGACAGGAGCAGATGTTGGGAGCTTGCGACGCTGGCAGGGAGAGCAGGAACTGACGTATCTGGCGATGCTAGCAGAAAGGCCAGGCCAATAGAAACGACTTCGAATGCGGTCATAGGTTTTATGGAACCCAAGGTGGCCAGCTGTCAAATCATCGTGAAAGGCGTTGAGGACACGAAGTCGGAGAGAGCGTGGTAGAACTGGCACCCAGCGTTGCCCGTCAGGATGGTAAATACGGCGATACAGCACGCCATCGTCCAGCTTAAAGTGCGCGTGCTGGCGACGGAGGCGCGCGTTAGGTGGACGAGAAGCCCCAGAGAGGTGATCAATGAAGCGTTGACAGTACGGGTCAGCCAGCTGACGAGAGGCGAGTGGCTGATCATCGTCGATAGGCAGTTGGTACATAGAGGCCAGGGAGGAAACCGTAGCAGTGTCGGTCGAACTGGTGACGTGCGAAGCGATTGCAGAGGCGTCGAGCGGGGCCGTAGAAAGCGGGCAGCGAGAAAGAGCGTCGGCGTCTTGGTGTTTCTTCCCGGACTTGTATATGATTTCGAAATCATACTCTTGGAGGCGTAAAATCCAGCGACCCAGGCGTCCAGACAAGTTCTTGAGCGTGGAAAGCCAGCATAAAGCGTGGTGGTCCGTAACGATGGTGAAATGGCGGCCGTGGAGATAAGGGCGAAACTTCTGTATCGACCACACAATAGCCAGGCACTCTTGCTCAGTGATCGTATAGTTCTTTTCGGAAGCGCTGAGTACACGGCTGGCGTATGCAATGACTCTCTCTCGCGAAGAGTTGTCGCGTTGCAGAAGAACAGCACCTATACCGCGGCCGCTAGCGTCTGTGTGTAGGAGAGTCGGTGCGGCCTCATCAAAATGGCAAAGCACAGGTGCAGAGGTGAGGGCGTCCTTCAAGCGTGCAAATGCCAATTCGCATTCCTGAGACCACAGAAAGGGTACACCGGAAGCTAGTAGCTTGTGTAATGGAGCTGCGATGGAGGCAAAGTTCTGGATAAAGCGACGGAAATAAGAGGCGAGGCCAAGGAAACTGCGCAAGTCTTTGGGTCTGTCAGGACGAGGAAAGCGAAGAACTGCAGCAGTCTTATCAGGGTCCGGCTGAATGCCATCCCTGCTCACGACATGACCCAGGATCTTAATGGCTTTGCTGGCGAAACGGCATTTCTTGGTGTTCAGCTGAAGACCAGCGCGGGCGAGGCACGTCAAAACTTCATCCAAGCGTTGTAGGTGCTGATTAAATGTGGATGAAAAAATGACAATGTCGTCCAGATAACACAGGCAGGTCTTCCACTTCAGGCCACGCAACACGGTGTCAATCATGCGCTCAAAAGTCGCAGGCGCGTTGCAGAGCCCGAAAGGCATTACGTTGAACTCGTACAGTCCATCGGGGGTTGCGAACGCCGTTTTTTCTTTATCGTCTTCGTGCATGGGGATTTGCCAATAGCCGGAACGCAGATCCAGGCTGAAAAGTATTCTGCACCTTGGAGGGAATCAAGGGCGTCATCAATGCGCGGCATAGGGTAGACGTCTTTTCGAGTTATCTTGTTGAGCGCCCGGTAATCGACGCAAAAGCGCACGGAGCCATCTTTTTTGCGGACCAAGACAACAGGAGACGACCAAGAACTAGCCGAGGGGCGAATTACCTTGCGTTCCAGCATGTCTGCGACGTTGTCTTCGATGATTTTCCGCTCGGCTAGAGACACACGGTATGGGCGGCGCCGTACGATAGATGTTTTGTCTGTCAGAATGCGGTGCTCTGCAACGGTTGTTTGGCCCAACGTTGACGAATACACGTCGAAAGAATTGGCGTGCTTTTTCAACAAAGCCAGCAGCTGTTGCGTCTGCGCGGGTTTCAAGTCAGTGCTGATGGCTGCTGTAAGGGCGGCGGCCGAAGAAGAATCACCATAAGATGGGTCCCCAGAAGAGACTGGTGTAAGTGGCAAGACGCAGACAGGCTCCAGATCGGCGACGGATGCAACGGTTGTGCCTTGCGGAAGGAGGATTTTTTCTGGAGTTGCGTTCGTGGCAGTGACCAGTGCAGATCCATTGTGGAATTGAACAACTCCTGATGTAAATGTTATGCCTTTAGTAAGGCAACGTGAAGAAGGGAACACCAAGACGTCACCATGGTCAATGTTGTCGGATAGGAGAGTAACTGGTTGGATTTGTCCTGGGAGTAGTTCCGTATCTTCCGCAGCGGTCAGGTGAAGTGGCGTGTGGGTTTCTTCGCCAAGCAAGTGTTCGGTGTCGGTAAGGTGTATCACACGCTGCCCACAACAAATAGCAGCAGAGGCAGAAGATAGAAAATCCCATCCCAAAATCAGCTGGTGAGAGCACGGGTATAGCACAGCAAACTGTATGTGATGGAGAATGTCATCGATAAGTACACGCGCAGTACAGAAGGCAGCAGGTCGAATAGTGTTCCCTTCGGCTGCAACCAGCGTGGGACCATCGTAAGGCGTCATAACTTTCTTCAGACGGGAACACAAATGAACATTCATAACCGACAAAGCCGCACCAGTATCCACTAAAGCATCCACGGGCACCCCTTCAACGTACACACGAATCATATTGGATGGGCGCGCTGGAGGAATTTCAGTCTTGTGTATGTATGCAGTTTTTCCTCCGGAAACTGCATCGCTTAGTTTTCCGCGCGAACGGTAGAGGTAAGGGAGGCAGGCCTAAGTGGTGACGATGAGCGGCGGTAGGGTGATGGAGAACGGCGTCTGGCCGAACGGTAAGCGCCTCGTGCATCAGGTGATGCAGGCGGAGATGGAGAGCGCTGCGAAGGTGAAGAGTAACGCCGCCCTTGGTAAGAGGCCCCACTGTAAAAATCGCGCTCACACATATCGTAGCCCCGACGCTCGTCTTGCTGGCGCTTGCGGCAAAAGCGTGATATGTGGCCGCGATAGCCACAATAATAGCACGTAGGACGAGACGGACGCCAAGGGGGGTAGTAGGGGGTGTTCGGTGTACCGTGTGACAGGGAGGTCAGATGGGCCGATGAAGGCTCTGGCGGTGATGACGGGAAGTGAACCGTGGGCGCAGTAGCAACCGACGCGTAAGTTGGTAGCGGCAACGGAGAAGTGACGTGGCCGACAGGCTTGGCAGCAACTTGCGCGTATGTCGGTCGTGCGGTAGTTGGTAATGCTTGAGGGACAGGAGCTTGTGCTGGCACAGCGCAGGTCAAGGACGCCAGTTCTTCCCTGATAACGTCACGCAATGACGCACCAAAAGGTTGGCTGGGATACGTCGAAGGTGAGGTTAACCCCATCGATTGTAACTCTTCGCGTATGAGCGTGCGTATCAGTGTACGTAGGTCATGGTCCCCCGTAGAATGGGCATCGTCAATGTCGGGCTGTAGGCGGACAGACTCGAGCTCATCGAGGCGCTGACAAGTGATTACGACGTCAGCGACGGTAGCCGGATTCTTAGTGGCGAGTGCATTGAAGGCAAGAGTTCCAATGCCTTTGAGAATGTGGCGTACCCTGTCCGACTCCGACATTGAAGAATTCACACGGCGGCAGAGTGCAAGGACGTCCTCGATGTAGGAGGTGTACGACTCACCCAGGTGTTGTTTGCGAGCATCAAGGCTTTTCTTGGCTAGAGTGGACCGAACAGCCGGTGTGCCGAACACTTCACGAAGCTGGTGCTTGAAGAGAGTCCAGTCGGTCAATTCGGGCTCGTGGTTAAAGAACCACGTCTTCGCCACGCCAGACAGATAGAAGGAGACATCGCGTAGCTTATTAACATCATCCCAGTGATTGGCGGAACTGACTCGCTCATAATCGTCCAGCCAGTCTTCGACATCCTCTCCGCGAAGACCAGCGAAGAGATGGGGGTCACGCTGGGCGCTGTTGATGATAAAGGAAGGAGGCACTTGCGATGTCGGAATGGAGGCAATAGGGGCGCCAGGCTGCACGTCCTGCGGCATGCTAGCTGACGGTGGGCGCAAGCGGCGACCTGAACGAAGCTCCAGGAGGCAGACCGGACGGCCAGAGGACGTAGGACCGAAGAGCACACTCCACCACTTCTGACGTCTCGGTTGGAACGACGTTTATTAGGCCCGGGAGCTCTTCAGCGAACCAGCGCAGCATACAGGCGATGATGATGAACACATATACAGGCGAAGAGGAGGATAGGTAAAAGTGCGAGGATGATGATGATAACATACAGATGAGGAAGATGTGCGTAATAAACGCCCACAGTTAATTTAATTAGTATACCTATGTTTACAAGTTTACATGGCCGACAAAACTACTATCCTTACATTGTATAGCTGTCCACTAATTTGCTATTGCAATCGATGCTCCGCCTTTTGGGCGAAACTGATACTTTTTTTTTTACTGGGCACAAGTTCGCCCAATAAAGAGTTAAATTCGTACCGTCACAGTTTTCACACTCAGTCGTTGTTCACCGTCACTACAACGTGACGATAGCATTGTTGCTTGAGTTTTTATTTTTCTCTCGCTAGCCTGCATTTTAGAGCAGTCTGTTTTTATTCTGCCGTGCTATTCATGTGATGTATTTTCCTTACGCACTTGCATGGCTAATTGTGTTTACGTTCCCATGTGACATGTGATATCATTGCTATCTGCTTGAGCTAGATTTGTTGCAGATCCATCGTTGATCGTAAATTGGTTGCTAACTTGATCGAGGAGCATGCGCGACAGCGCATGAGCGTGTTGGTAGAGTTATTTGAGAACCTGCCACGTTGGCTCTTCTGCGTTGCCAATCACGTGGTCTTTGACCTTTCTGTTCACTCGGAGCGTTGACTAGACGGAATTCCCAGCGGCGTGAAACTACACACTGAGCTAATTAGAAACACCGAAAGGTATCCGTGAATGCATCATTGGTTTACATCGCGAATAGCCCAGCTGGTACGTGTGTATAATAGCTCATAAATACCGTCACTTTTGATGACAGTGTGGAGCTTTCAGCAGGTACAGACAGCAGGTTGCCCTGTGCGTTTATTTTTCTTGTGCTCGCGCCTGTACCCGCTCGAACCACCACACTTTCATCATGCACCAACTGGCCCAAAAAAACACACTACTATACGCCACTTTTGAACCCGTTTCGGTTTCAAAAGTGGTGTAGTAGTAGTAGTGTGTTTTTCCTTCGCGAGATTTAGTGGTTCCTCTTTCCCTTTCCCTTTTTTTTCGTTTCGTGTGCAGGAAAGGCAGGCAAGACACCGGTCAGCATGCGACTTCCGATTGTGCATACAACTGCCCTGTCTTCCCGTTCGTGCTCAACCAGCCGCAGTCGTGGCCGCGAGCTTGCTTTTCAGGGGCTAGGTTGTAGACCACGCAATCATCAGGTCCTCTGCAACGGTCGGCGAGAACATTCGTGCCTCATTGCCAGCTGACGACATTATTCTCTCGGCGCCGGCGTATTACGAGCGACAGTGGGATGTGCGATAGGATTTCGATTTTGCGTGTGGACACAGCGGGAACGCGCGAATACATTAGAATAGCTCAACAAATGATCTCGCTCCATGCACTGTGACCGGGGCAAACATGTTTATAAACCCGTCGCATAATTTTATAAATTTCTTTCTGCTTCGATTGTGTTATGATAAAAGCCACCGCCGTTTGTACTTCGTAATGGCCTCACATCCAAACCTTCAAGCCGAATATAGGCGCTGTGTATGCTAACAAGTGCGTAAATAAAACTAGCTATCCTTCTGTGATGCAATACTCAAAAGTTGGTCGCGAACTAATGGCATTAAAGCGCAGTAATGTGCTTCCCACAGCTGAACAACGCACCTTTGAAGCCAATGGACTGTCATCTCACGAGAAATGCATGCGTTTTCCGAGCTTATTAACTCTACCAGAGTCCGTTAATACCTTTTTACGGATATCAGAGGACCCTGACTCTACTTTCGTCTGTCGGCAAAGCGTTTTTATTTCTTTTAAATTGCGAAGAAAGTGGTGTAGCTGCCTTTGGGGCTTGCTCTCGTCTGGAGAACAAGAACAGGAGGCTGGCATCGGGCTCACTCTTTTAAAGTATGCTAACACTAATGAGGACCTTATATGTTCAGACTGTGACATGAGAATTATACAAAAACAGCAGCAGACCCTTTCGTATACGTTGGGTGTGCTGAGGTCACGAACCGCAGAAACGCTGACTCATTGCTTCTGAAAGGCGCATGCACGCTCTTCGGCATGTCAGCGTGTTTTGAGCAGCTACCACGAGCCAACGCGTTGGTCGGTCTATGCGAATACGTAACGGGAAGTGGAACC
Source organism: Dermacentor silvarum (assembly GCF_013339745.2). NCBI lineage: Eukaryota > Metazoa > Arthropoda > Arachnida > Ixodida > Ixodidae > Dermacentor > Dermacentor silvarum. Next base: position 114,628,625 of record NC_051160.1, on the reverse strand, counting down.
CAAGGTGCATTACTGAATACTTATATGTTTAAGAAGCACATTTGTAGAAGCACACAAATTTTGATAGAACGCCAAAATTTAGAAGAATTACGGTTGCCACTTCCGTGTTCTCTGTAGGCACATTGCATTTACGTAGGTTCTCCTTTGCGTTGTATCATTTTAAAGGAAGTTTTCTTTGCCTACCTATCTGCGAATTTGTGTGTGTCGTCGTGATGGTGATGGTCGTCGTCATCTTCGGCTGTCTTGCTCAGTAGAAGTTGTCGCAATAGGAGACATCGGGGATGCGATGAATTCCGCGAAATTTCGCACGACTCGGCACCGCAAACGCATCGGAGTATACGGTCGACAGCGTTTCAATGTAGCCCTGTGCCACTTAAGCTCACTATCTCTATACACAGTAGCAGGGACGCTTTCGATCGCGTACTTCGACGTGTCCGGTGCCAATGTCGCGCGAAACCTTACGAATGCGGTAGAAGTTGGTATCCTGTCAAATTCCTCCATATACTGACGAAACTACCATCTTGTCAGTTGTGATTGGCGCTCAGGGCTGCTACGTTGTCTCTGATTATAGTGCAAAACTCCGCAAATTGATAATACGACAATATGGCAGAATTTTACGGTGTCCGGAATAGCACCCCGAAAGCAATCGCTAGAGATATCGCCCCTTCATATAAAGCTTACATTCGCGCTGCATGGAAATCCACCTAGGGTTGCCAACGATCCCGAATTTAGCGGGCAGTCCCGACTTTTGAGTCAATTTCCTAAGGACCGACTTGGTCCAGTCGGGACTGCCAAATGTCTCGACGTTTTCATTGTTTTGTTTTTTTTTCAAGCGAAGCGAGCAGGTGCGCTTAAAGCTGCGCCTGTGCCGGATCACGTGATGCGCGTGACCAATCAGGGTCGTTTGGTGTGTCGCGGGGTGGGAAAGGGAAGGAAAGGGGGTTGGCGCGCACTCCACCTTGCTTCCCTCGCCTCAGATCAGTTGGCGCTGAGCCGTGCTCCCTGAAGGGCTGCAGAAGATAGTGCCAACCTTTCCTTTCTCAAACGAACCACTTATAGTAGTAGATCAGCTTCTGCGCCCGAATGGGAAGTCCGGGCGCAGTACGTAGCCCGGCGAAGTCATGTACATTGATCTTCAAACGAATTGACTTTGTCGTCTGAGGTCATCAGACATTTGTTAAAATATTTCTCCAGTGTTGCTGACATGTTCCCCGCCGGTCCTCATACATAACCCTTCTAAGTATAACAGTCTGCAATACGTCTTCCAAACATGCAGTGAATAGCACCGGATCAAGTGTCCGTGTCTCGTTACCTGACATCCTTCTTAATCCGTATTGCTACGCTTTTCTTGGGAAGTATTAAGATAGCAGTAGAATCTTTTGTACGTGTTTTCCAAGATATTAGTGTAGGCTATCTCTGTTCCTCGACTACGCCAAGTCTCCACGACCACTGATGTGGTTACTGTATCTAAAGTCTTTTTTTCGTAATTTATGAAGGTCGAATGGAGGTTGGTTTTACTTCGCAGAATACGTGACCGGTTATACGGATGTCATCGATTGTTGAATATTCTCTCCTAAAGCCAGCCTGTTCCCTGGGTTCTGTGGGCGAAAACGTTCATTGAGCACAAAATCGCAGCAAATATGACGTCATTGTGGCGACAAGTTTCCCTTTAAAGGGCAGTGTGACACCATGAAGTGCCGGGATATGGAAGGAAGGTCCGGTTAGCATGAACGCGGTTATACCTAAAACATGATTATGGCGGCGTGGATAGGTGATGTCCGCATCCCATCCAGCGAACTTTACAGCTCTGCGACAAAGTTGAGAACACGCGTTAGCTTTTGCATAGCCTCCGAGAGAGTGGCGTTCCGCTGTCTGTGTATCGGACACGTTTTTTGCGTACTGCTATGTTCGTAGCTTGTCCGCTGACAAACATACAACGTTAAAGACGTGTGTAATGAAGAGTCAGCTAGAAAGCTTGGCATCAGCTTACAAGGACGCCAGCACTCCGCCGAATAGGCAATATTCAAAACGTCTGCCATTACGTGTTTTCGGCTACTGCCTTCCCTTTTGGCGCATGCAGCCAGTAAAGCAAAGCCTTCGAGATCAGTTTTAAATACGCTGAAAAAATATTTATTTGTGCTTGAATTTGATCACCCCCTATAATTGGAATATAAAATCTCCAGTATAAATGAGGTTTCCTACATGGTGGCTGTCAAGTGGTTTTGTTCTGCGATCACTTTTGGCTGTTGCAGGCCACAAAAGCATAGCCTTTGAGATCTGTTTTTGTTGCTCAGAGGCAACGGTTGTTGGGGCATGTATTTAGAAATCACCTTTGTTAGACAAAACTCTATCTTTTGAACACTATCTATTTACATTAATTTACAAGGGGTACTAATATGAAACAGTTGGTCTCAGAAACAGCCCGTAGGAAATTTTTTTTTAATGTAGTTTCACTAAGCGTAGAACTAAAGTTTATGTACCTGGCCACAATGGCTGTCTCCTAGCGGCGAAGAGCAGAACGACACTGACCACCTCAATACATTCTTTCTACCGACGTGCTCTCGGCACGACGGATTTCGACAGGCCTTCACTGATGTGTATGTAGGTCGGCGCATTCGCTGACTCTCGCTTTACCGTAGCGGGCGTAGTAAACATATGTGGTAGTACGTTGTGCGTGTGGCGTCGCGCTGACAATCGTGAAACAAAGTTTAGCTCCCGGTCTCCGTCTCGATCCGATCGCCTGCGCCTCGTCCAACCGATCAGTGCTCTGAAAGTTCAAGGTAAGTGTGTGATGCCAGTGCTAGGCGAAAAGCGTCTCGCTTGGAAAAAAGCACACCATTGTGACTGTGTGTTGCTCACTTGACAGGATTCGTGCCGGCATGGAAGAGCACGCGTTGGCCCCGGCTCATTTTTTAGGCCTAATATTGTATGTTTTGTCGGCACCTCTTCAGACATTACGACTGTAAGTCGCAGAGCATTAATCGTTGCTTTGGTTCGGCGAGTCGACCGGCTCCGCTAAATCCGGCGAAGCTGGATAAAACACGCCCGTCTCCGCTTCGGTGCGCTTGCCGGCTAGACATCGCTCAAGCCGTTCTTTCCTGACTGGCTTTCCGGCACGGCGTCTACGTTACGTGGAAAACGTGGGTGCTCCGGTTTTGGTGGCCTCAGACGTGGTCACCTCGTTAAAGGAAAAAAAGAAGAGAACGATCGCCAGCGGCCATCCCGATGTTAGCCACGTCGCTCCGGCGCCCGGAGGAAAGAGCTCGTTCTCGCCGCGCTATCCGTCGATCCATTTCGATGCAATCTCTCCCTTCGTCAGTGGAGGTGCGACTCGGAGTTATGATGGCAAGATTCGGGTTGCGATTAGCGCTGTCAAAAGAAGCGCGGCGATGTTGATGTACCATTGTGTGAGCCTGAGAGCTTGTTGACAGCTCGAGATCCACTCTTTCCGCGCGTCTTTGCGCTGACGCCGGTACGCGATAAGAGAGGGTCCTTTGTTGCCGGTGAATCCGTGGCCTTTCGCTGAAGGCAGTCGGAACTGCACGTTAGCTGTACGATTATTCATTTTATTTCGCTGGTGTGCTTCTTAGGTTAGGTCATTGTTACGTGATATGGATCGGACCATAATTTTGTTGAGCTGTATGCGTATTGCTTCGATTTTGTTATTTCTTACCAGTATGCGTACTAGTGGCTTCGAACAAACTACTAGTATGCTGTACCAGTGACGACTGCATGTGCGCTGGCTGCTTTGGCGAACGAATGTTTTGCGCAAAGGCCTGGCAAATGCACATTCACTGATCACAGGCTGGTATATGTTTGTGTGGCATACTTAGTGTGTGCTCGTATTTTTTATTTTTTTACTCGCAATCTGTTGCTGCATATCAGCCATTTTGCAGTTCTCAAACCGCCATCTCGTGTGTTTTTTATTCGTTATCTATTTCCGCTTGCTACTGCAGACTCGGTTGACAAGAACCGTCGTTGAATCCTAGATTGAACGGGAGACTACTCTATGTCCATTCACGCGGATAGTAACGATAAAGCGTGCCACGCGTTTATGGCTGCTTTCTCCTGTCACGGCCGCGTTTCGGTCCTCGTTAAAGTCGGTGGCATCAGTCAAGCGTGCTTGAAAGTGAACGTGTAGCAGTACTCGATCTCCATTGACACGAGCACGAGTGAAAGTGCAGGCGTGACAAGAGGCGCAAATTAATTGCGCGTCTTTACCGTACAAACGCAAAGCGACGATGGCTGATTTCGTGACAAACTGTTGAACATATCAGACAAGGAAAATAATATGTGATGTTAGAATAATCACCCAGCCTGTTGATTGTTGGTGTCCTGCTCTTCTGTCAAACAAGCCGGTATAACGTAGGCGATTTCTGTAGCATGGAGTCTCTGTTCGCGAGCAAAGCGGGTGATAGCAGGAGCTAGCCTGTAGTCGTCATTAGGAATGTGATCGATACCCATCACCGGATGAGAGGGAAAGAATGCATGGTCGGCTTAAGCATCATGCGATTATTTTTTATCTCGTACCTGTAACGAACTTAGATCGTGCCTTAGATATATTGTGACGCAAACATATCTTTAGGGCTTTAGTTCTAGTGGTACTCCTTGGAATGCGTTCGGAATGAATTTGTTTTTAGTATTTTTTATAGTTGAAACGGATTTTTTATTGTGAGCGCATGGCGCAATTTTGCCTGTGCAGGTGGAACACGCAAGGCATGTTGCAAATTGAAGCCGTACAGTAGTGAAGGCATCTCAGATGAGCAGAAAATCCCAAGACATGAACTTTTCAAGATATCAGCCCTCAAATTCTGCTAAAATATTCATCGACGTTCCAGTTAATTTCGTCCATAAGCCTATCCATGTCTTCTGCAGGAGGAAGGTCTCTCCCAGCGATCTGCAATTACCCATGTTAAGGCGCCAGCTGTAGATTCAGTAGATATACCAGAAGTCTTGCATGGAGGGCCTGCGTCGTCAAGGGGTATAGGAAACATATGTGAATACCTTAGCAAATATCTATTAAGATAGCACAGCTACTCTAATTGTCCATAAGAAGAGGGGAAAAATACCTATCACTGTTTCCATTGCGCGCGTATTTAAGCTACTATACTGTGAAGGATTGGGAGTGAGGACCAAAGGCAACGTACGGTTTGGGTTTTCCTGTTCATCAATGCTAATGACGCGCAACAAATGACTGAGGACCTTAACCGAGGAAGTCTTGGCAGTAGGGTTGAAGACTAATATGCAAAGACAAAGGTGATGTTCAATAATAGCCAGGCAAGGAAACAAGAAACAGACAACAGTTAACTAGAACGCCAATGTAGTATTTCGTATATGTGTATACGTGGTGTGCGTGTTGATGAGCATATCGATCGGATTCGTTCTCATTACCGGTACGCGACCATGGCGCGATTCCTCACTTTGGACACGCACTGCAGCAAACTGCGTATCACATTGCTTGACTCTCCGAACTGCGCATCAAATTTGCGTTTTAACGCTTCCTTCGTCGCCAACCGCTTTCCCTCTTTCACATTTGTGCGCAAACAGTCGTCTACTGTCACTGTTGTCTGCGCTTTGGCGTCAACGAAAGCCCGCCTGCAGCCGTTCGTTTCCCGGAGCTTCGGGGTGATTGCCGACTGCACGCAATAACCGGTGCTCGTAAAGCGCTCTGCCGGCGCCGATTCTCCGCTCAGTTTTCGGAAACTCGGGCACGCGCCACCTGTGTTCGTATCGAGCGCGTCCATCACGCTTTCGCTCTTCCGGCGCCGCGACGACCGAAAATCCGTGCAGTGCTGCCAAAAGTACTTCAGCTGAGCCGACCGGGGTCATGTGCTTGAACTCGGTTAGAATGTCTTATTACTTTTTTTTTAACTTTTTTTTTTTTTTTTACTTCGGCGATGAAGAGTTTAGCTTTGCAAGTTCAGTGCGAATCTGATAATCACGCGTTAGAACTTAGATCACGCAGTCGACCAAACCACGCCTTCTGAACTGCGGTGCTAAGGACTCGGTTCTCCGTCAGTGATCGCAGTTGCCGTATCGTAACGCTGACACCGGCTCCTGAACCCTTTCTTACGTGCGCCCAGCTTCTTTCGCGCGAATTTCGCCACCATGTGACGCTTGCGCCGTACCCTGAACAACAGTGCATAGTATTGGCGAGATCTGGCTTCCCTGCCTGCCGTGCGACGCCGTTTTTTCCTTCGTTCGTCGCATTCGAAAAAAAAAAAAAAAAAAAAAGAATGAAAAAAAGAAAAAAAAAAAACCCGGCCTGCTTTTATGCTGGAATCGCACGATAGCTTCGTGCGGCGACGGCCTCCGTTTCTGCTTGCGCGCGGAGGCGACATGCCGACCGACGTATTAGCCCACACACTGTACTGCCGACACAGATCGAGGTCGTCGAAGCGCGCGCAGATCTGGCTGTATCTTTCTTTTTTAATGTCCCCCTACCGTGCTACCTGTGCTCTGCGGTTATACCGTGTCCCGCGAGCTTTTTTTTGTTTTTTCTCGCTGAGCGTCGTTCGACGCGCGCTCCCGTCTTGTCAAGGACTCGTCGCGTGTTCGCCGTGGAAACGCGCTCGCGTCGGCTCAGCGGAACGCGCTCAATCGTCACGTGCGCGTGCGAAGAGAGAGAAAAAAAAAAAATTGGAGCAGACCGCCGCTGGCAGATAACGCGATACAACGGAGGTTGCCGGGGGAGACTGCATTTTCCCAGCTGTGCTCTATGGGGTTACATGAATTAGTGCCAGAGGTCAACTCGCAGAAATGTTTTCTTCGGTGCCGAGGCGGTTGGTTGGGCGCGGCCAATTTGGTATGGGCGAGGAAAGCGACGGGGAAAGGAGGAGTGAGGACGCGGAAATTGGCCGAAATGCGTGCCGCGGTCGCCGACCCCCGCGCGATGTACCGGCGCGTTTAGCGCGTCCACAGAGGCTAGCGAGAGTTTTAAGAAACGCGTCCATTGTCGTAGCTGGCTGAAAGGAAGAAGTCGGGCGTACTAGAGCTGTCTGGCTTGCGAGTCGATTGTCGTCGTCTTGCGAAGGAGTTGCAGACCGCGATTCTCGCTAAGGCATACCTGCGATACAGTAGTGGTGCAGGTCGAGGCATCTCTCCTTTATGCCTCTCTCACTTTCTGTCGCTAAGGCAAGGTAGAACGTGAAGCAGAGGCGGTTGCTCCTTTGAAACGTCAAAACGTCGCCTGTGTGTCACTCAGTTCGCTGTGCTCTGGGCCAACGCTTCGTAGTCACGGTGATTACCGACGCTGCCACGACAGAATGAATGTATAGGCAGCTTTGGAACAACAAGAAGGGCTAGTTGGTGGATGTTCATAATGGACTGATCTTGAAGCGCACCATCACACACGGAAAAACACAACAGGAAAAAAAATGCAGCACATCCAACGAGTTGGCATGTATATACAGCGAAACTTTGTGCGAGTGCATTAAGAGTCGAAACACGAGTTTTCTGTTTAGTGAATGTCCGCAGGAAGTGACACAGAAGGCCTTATTCAGGCATTGTAGAGAGGCTAATTCAATGCTGCCACGGATGAGCGAAGGCGAGATTTCTGGTTCTTTTTTTTTTTCCCTTTCCCCCTCGCAGCCGGCGCCGCGGTTGATGATGATCATGACATGATGCTTTTCCCTTTGTATCGGACGGACGAACAAGTTACACCCTAGCAATAAGGAGAATAAAAAATAGAGGAAAAAAAGGGGAGATAGGAACACAGGAACATAAAGATAAGTGGGGAGAGCGAAAGATACACACCACTGTCACAGTAGCAAAGCATCCGATGTGTCTGCACAATGGTCCTTGGCGTCTTATCGCCGCCGTTTTCCAGTATTCGAGGCATGCTTTGACATCACTGCGATTATTGCTGACTGTAACCACCCTCAGGCTTCATTAAAGCCGAGTGGTTTCGGCGGGGGCCTCCCAGGATGGTTCGTTCTGACATGATCACATTGTAGCACAATGTGCTCAATTGTTTCTTTTGCGTTCTCACACACTTGGCGCAACACACTGCACACCCCCTCGTCAAATGCTCTCTGTCGTACCAGTATGTGCAGAGCTCCGGCTCTCGACTCGAAAAGCAGCGAGCTTCCAACACTGTTATCATGCAAGTGGACTGGCCCGATTGAGCTCTTGTTGCTGTAAATCACCAAGGTGTCCTTTTGGGTGAGCACCTGCCGCCACATGGTGTTTTCTGTCTTATGCACTCTGTGGCGCACTGCCTCTGCATATTCCCTAGCCAAATCCGCTTGAATTGGGTCCCAGAGGAGGCTGTACTTCTGTTCTAGGAAGTGTACGTGCCTGACCCACTTAGTGTGGAGGCATGTTGCTGACAGGTATTCAAACACTCATCTTGCCAATCTGTGCCCAGTCTTGCGTTGTAGGCGATTATAGTATGCCAGCTCGTGCTTCAAAGCTTGACCAACCTAGGTCACCCTGCACTGCTTTGTTGGCGACAGCTCCATGACAACGCACAGCAATGTGGCCTACTTCCTGTTGTCGACGTTCTAGTTGATCCCGATATTTCGCTGACATGCATACAAGTGCACTCGCGAAGGTTAACACAGGGAAATGGACAATTTTCCACAGGCCTCTGACCATTACGTAGCGGTTGCAGCCCCACAGGTGTTTGCATCGTAGTATGTTCGGTGATCAAAGGGCTGTTTTTGCTGTCTTCTTGTGTACTCTATACATTTCACGATCCGGGCAAAAGTGTACGCCTAGATGCTTGAGGGATGAGTCCATGCGCGATACTTCCGCACAATCGCAGGGCCACACCATCCTTCACATCGCCCATGTGATTGCACACTGCGAGGCAAGGATGAAGGCATTATCTGACCTTTGTCGAAGGAATAATGGTGAGGAGAGGCATACGCAGAGACTCTGGTAAAGTTGACTCTTATTCACCCGGGACGTTCACACGTCTGTAGCCAAATGGAATCTAGCACACACACATGTGCTTTAGCGCAAACTTGCTCTGGTGGACCTGTGCTAAAGAATATATGGAACACATGTCAAGCGTCTGAAAAAGCTACTTGGCACTGGCACGGTAGAAGTATGTGTGCAATTGTGGCCTAATGGTTAGAGCGTTGTGCTGGGACATTGTGGTGCGATCCTATCTTGTGGCTCATATTTCTTTCTTTTATTTTCTACGTGTGAGCTATTCAGAATAGCAAGACAACAGCAGCAACGATTAGTAAGGTCTGGGAGGGTTTAGTAAGAAAGCATCACTTTAAAAGTGAAAGTACCTCTGAAAGTGAGCGACCGAAAACACCTTCAGGGTCCAGCCGTTGCGGCCACCAGTCGGCAACCTTTACGCCAGCTAGCACACGAATCATGTTGTCTTAAAGTGCATAAAATTTGCTTTTGTTGGATTCCCAGTAACTTCCTAGACAGTGATGTCACTGTCTAGGAAGCTTGGTCACATGGGCCCCCAAAGCTCTGACCCACACACTGCTGCATCATCTGCTATTGCACATGCGTTCTGTACCAGCGCAGGTGAACAAAACCATGCCGAGAGTTGTCACGGCTAGCTGCAGCAACTCGGATTCCGACTCTACGTCTGTGTCTGATGTGGCTCACTGCACTGAGCTCTCTAAACTTGCCTGATGCTGTGGGTCACTGCTCATCACTCTAATGTAGTGTGACGTCACTAAAACTTACGTTACGCTTTCAACACAGTGACGTCGGTGTCAATCGCGCCAGCAATGAGTTTCGATCGCGACAACGAGCATTCAGGCACTTTTTGGAAGTGAATTACAATATATTTTAAACGTTTGCTTTGTCCAACACTTCATGTTGGAGTGTTCTTGCATACAGAGGAAGCCTACAGCCGGCTTTTTGTAGTCAAAATTTGGTGCCACAACCCCTCTAAGGAAAAAAAAAATCCAAGGGCACCTAAGCACTTATTATTAGTGGTGAATGCGAAGGCATTAAAGTCCCATGAAATGCTGCTGAGCGGTGCATTGAGTTATGCACTCCTTGCGGGCAAGCGAGTGCGTTGAGACGCTTGGCGTATTTTGATTTGGCCTTACCGAGGAGAGCTTGCGCGGCCAAGGAACGTGCGGATAATACAGGCATCCGAGAGCGAGGGTGACGTCGTGTCACAGCGATGGCCCCTCCCCTCACGCTGGCGCGCTACTGCAGCAGCAGGTCTGTCATTTCGCCCGCTCTGCTCCGTCATGGCAAGCCAGCAACCACAAGCTACCATCACTGAGTGTGCGAGGCACACTAATGACGTGGCGTCGCAGCCAATGGCAAGTTGGGTGCCGTTTCACTGCTACAGACGCCATCGGCTCTTTTACTCACTGGGCCAGTGGCGCTTTCGCATCAAAATATTTTGTAGAAACTTTTCCAACTATAGTTTTGTTGCCTTTGGCCAACAAAAGGCAGAATACTGAAAGCGAGCTTCACACCAAGCCACGTAAGGCTTTGTGCGGAATTTGCACAAACAGTTCTCGTCGGGTGTGACACAGAGGTGTGCATTGCATTTCCTGTGCATGACCTGTGAGATACCACTGCAGCTGGTGAATTTGCGTCAGTGTTTCTGCTCTCACTGTGCATTCAAAAGAAAGTCGCACACCCAACTTCATCTTCTTCCTCCTCTGTTCCTGCTCTAATCCAGTAAAGGACACTTGCTGCTGGCCGGCACTGTTTACCTGTTGGCCAAAGACATTTAGCCAGAAAATCCGTATTCAAAACCGACATTCGGCAAGGAAAAAAAACATTCACCGGCCCTTCCACTCTATGAAGATGGTTAACCAGTCAAGCTGAAGCGTGCGGCCCCGTTGTTCATCACTGGCTTAATCCCGAGCATTCATTAAAATATTTCCCAATTAGAGGGTACACACATTCGGCTTCAACGGAGAGAATGACATCGCTGACGATATGCCTGCAGGCCGCCGTTGTCGCTTGCGTTCGATGTGTAGAGCTTACTCAGTGGCATGGTTAGAATCATTCTACCGCCATTGCCGCTTGCGATTATTCGAAATTGAATTGCTTCAAAATTAAATCTGTCCATGACGGTAAGACAGTGAATGGCTCATACCCCGTAAGCGCGGCCTCCCCATTACGATAACAGAAGAGAAGTGAAAAATTCTACACTGGAATGATTATCGGCAACGCGCCCAGCTGTGGAAGCAGGTGACAACAAACACGGGACCAGTGGCACGAGCACGTGCCAAGCACGAGCGCAAACCGAGGGGCGCCAACGAGCCAGTTACAGAAGAAGACGACGATGCTCGTGCCAATCTGATGATGATAATTTCCTGTACACAGGCGATTTCGCATAGCCATATACGATTTTGCTTAGCCTTATAAAGTTTTGTTTTACAATATTTTTCTGGTGTGTTGCTTGTAGCTGGCAACAGTCATTCATAAAGGGTTAATGTAAATGTCAATCTAAACTCCCAGCCATATTCGCATTCTACCCCCATTAGAATCTAGCCATGATGTCTGGAATTTGTAACCTGCACCCTTCGGGTTAGCCAAATAATTTAGACACATAGCCACCATGGTCTCATAGTTAACCTGCACCTAACTAATGGCGTTTTTCACTGGTCGATCTGGAGCAGGATTTTTTGCTGCACGGCTGCGAATCCGAATTTCACTGGTCGAGCTGGAGCGGGTTCGCACTTTTCACTGGTCGTTTCGGATCAACTCGCTCCGCGCCGGATCGCTCTCACTTGCTCCGCTGCCGAGGCGCGGATTCGGGCGGAAATAGGACAAAAGTATACGTCACTTCCGCTCGCTGGGGGACGGAGATCTTGGTGGCCATAGAAACGCAGAGCGGGAGTCGATTTTTGTGACGTGCGTGCGCAGACTTTCGGTACGATCCAGCGCGGAGCATTTTCGCTCTCCGCTGGCAGATTAGGATTGGTGAATTGCGAGCGCTCGCTCGACGATTTCGGCGGCCGCTCCAGATCTACCAGTGAAAAACGCCATAAGCATGAGATCCATGTCAAAACCAGGTGTTTGTGTCCTTGCAGGAGAAGATTCCACCTGGTGCCACCCTTGATGAGCCTGGATGGCACCAGCCGGCTCGAGCTGAGCTGTGTGCTGCACTGGTTCTCACTGTGGAACGCTGACCAGAAGGAGGCCTTCTCTGACACGCTTCTTGCTCATTTGGTGCCCCCCAGGGAACCTCCCACTTGTGAGTGCACACCCGGTGGACGCTGCCTCCGACATTGTTTTGATTCCAAAAAGCCTTCCGTTCCCCCCTTTTACAGCGAAGCTGTTTATGGCTAGGATCTAGCGGATCGTCTCCAGCTATAGACTGAGCGTAGACCACTTTATCCTCCTCTCCGCTGCCGCCTCTTTCCCGAGTCGTGTATACTCCTCACCACGCATGGTGTCTCTCCCCCCTGACATTGCGCAATGCCACTCGCTCTTCGGCGGCGCACTAGAGCCTGCGCTGTGATTCGCGTAGCCTCGCTATAATAAATTGTTATTGTCTTTACCCACCAACTGTATGTTTCCTTTGTCTGTGATGGTCAGACACTACACACGTGGCACCGAAGGAGTTTATCAATGAACTCTCTCCGGAACCTCGAGGTCGTGCCGGAGAAGCGGTTCGATGGTTTGGCGCAGTGGTGATATGTGTCACACTTGCGTTTTACTTCTCTTGCTCAATCACTGGCTCAACGGCACCGGCTGAATTGATGCTGTTGCTTGCGTCGACGCTCAACGCGGGTGAGATCTTTTTCGGGGGGAGCATGGTCGGCAATCGATGTTGTTATCGGGATGGGAGCAGCGTTGGTGGCGTGCCCATTCTCGCTTCTGGGCGTGCCGACACTCCTCGTACTCCCGCTGCTCTTCTTTGTAACATACGTCTGTGTACATCTCCCCTGCCACGCCAACATAGCAAATCCCACCAGAGCACCAGCTTCACTGGACCTTCCCTCTTCACAGGGGGGAAGGCATCTGAATTTTTTTTTTAAGCGAAGCTTTCTTTGCCTGTTTCCCTTCACTTTTCGGGTGCCGGCTGTTGCTGTCTTGAAAAGTACACTCGCTGATCAATAATTACCAAAATTTTCGACATCTTACAGCGCACCATCCCATAATTCCGGCTTTGCCTGGATGAGTCGAGCAGAAATGGAGATATTTTGGTTTAGATACGTCACTGGCATGGTCGTCGACCTTGTTGCCGGCACCTCCTTGAAACCATCACTAGCGAAGCCTGGTTGATCCAGCACTGACCACGCCCAAATCATAGAACAAGCTACGCCCAGTACGAATTCTGCTGGTGTTGGTTACGCAAGTCCTGCACTTCATTCACACGTTGCAGTGACACCTTTTTAATAGGTACCTGGCGGGAACGCAGCATAACTACGCACTAAAAGGTAGTATGAACCACTGAGTGCTAATTTCCATTTCCTGAAGTCTGCCATGCTGCTACTAACAAAGAAATAAATGCGATGGCACAGTATATGTTAGCAAAAATACACACGACACAATTTTTTTCTTGCTTTTTCTATGTGACTAAAAAATTATGCCTCTTGCATGACTGTGCAACAGTGCAAAGCTGAGCAGCATTTCAAAACTCTGGCAGGAAACACAGCAGTACTGCGGATGACTCGTCCGGCCTTGCCCGTTGTATGTGTATGCAACGATCTGCTACTGAGCAAAACGTGCACTGCTTTATTAAAACACGGTACCTGCTGCCACGTGGTGCCGATCGTCCTCTGCAATTTGTACAGCGTGTCTCCTGCTTAGCGCGTGGCATCATTGCGCCAGTATGCTTGCTGTACTGTACGCACGCATTTGGCGGCAGACTACAGCATATGTGCGGTCGGCTTTCATCGTGCCTGCACCGCGCCTGGCCATGCACGCATACCGTGCATATCGTGTTGAGCCAACACGGCAACGGCAGGCTGCTTTCGTTTCTGCAAGTGACACGCATTTGATGCCATCCCGCTCAAAGAGGTGCCAGAGAATGGCACTGTGTTTCTGTTAGTGCCTATTTAAAAGTGTGCATTATGCTTGCAATGGCACTACGCCACACGCACTGCTGAGCAAATACTGAAGAAGCCTATCGCAAGAGGGTTGTCGGTGATAAGTCATACTGCCACGCATATCAGTGGTTTGTCAAGGCCAGCTCCATGCATTCGTGCATTGCTGATGCTTATCCGTATAGGCATCATTGAAATTGTGCTGAAGCAGGAATCATGGTTAGACTGCTTTCTACACTTTCCAAAAAAAAGTGATACATCTTTTGCAGTACAGCGTGGCACATGTCTTCGGGCACTTGTGGAATAAAGTGACTTATTTTCTGGTGAATCCAATATTTCAGATTCCCAATTATTCAGACTTTTAGGCTGCCCCTATCAACGCTGAATTATTGGTCAGTGAGTGTATACACAACCACTAGGTATGTGTCCGAATAGACAACACTGGCCAACGGGTATGTGCAACTGAGCAACTAGGTGTGCGAACATTTTCTTGTACCGGTGCATATGGGGCAGGAACTTGAAGGAACAAAGGAGCTCGAAGGAACAAAGAAGCTCGAGAACTAGTTAAGTACCGTGCAAACAGAGATGGAACAAAAAAACATTACGTTAGGAGATGTAAAAAGAGTGGTGTGGATCAGAGAAAACGGGGATAGCCGATACTTTTTATTTATTTATTTCAATACCCTAAAGGCCCTAGTGGGCATTACATAGTGGGAGATTTCAGGTGAGTATATAAATAAATCGAAGACAGCAATACTTACAACAACAAAAAAGACAGCGAGTTAAAGGGAAGCTGAAGAGGTTTTAGAATTTGAAGATTTACGGGGGTTTGGAAGGCTGACACAGTATAATTAAACTCCTGCAGTTATTTTCTCGATTATGCGCGCAGCAGCGCCGCAATCACGGTTAAAATTTTCGTCGAAGCTCCGCCCCCTTCGCATGGCGAGCGTAGCCGCGAAAGACCGGGCACGAGGATGACGTCAATACAGGGGTCAGGTGACCGCTCTCTTCGAATCACGCTCCTCGCCGATACCTAAGATGATGTCACAATCGTCTTTGCCATCGGAGCCCGTTAAATAACCTGTGGCGTCTCCCACAGACGCTGCAGCTTGGTTTTGGTAAATTAAAGCAACTATTGGTGACTTCAGGCCTGTTAAACTATGAATTTTGTATTCAGCGGGTGAAAAACTATAATACTGTGGAATCTCGATGATATGAATGTCACGGTGTCACGAAAAATATTCGTATTAGTCGAAATTCGTATCATCGAAACGCATTAAAACTAGCTAAATTAAAGAGTCGGATGTGAACTCAGGCACATGCACGTAAAAAGCATTTACAGTATAGATTACTTATAACGTAACCGTTTATAGTGCAGAACTGGCTACAACGCGGCCTTTTCCGACTCCCGTTTACCCTCCCATAGAACTCCATGTATACACATGCCGCTTACAGTGCAGCTGCGTGAGACGAAATACCTGTTATAATGCGGCTTCTGCTGGAAAATCTCGCTGACAAGGGCGGTAGCGAGCACGCTTCTCAACGAGGTGCGCCCACTGACGGGAGAGGAGATCAATGAGGGCGATGCGGAGGAGGAGCATGATACTTGGAGCATGAGTCCAAGGGCGATAAAATCTTCGCTGCGCGCCGTATGTGCGAGTGAAAGCGCGCCTTTTTTCGCCTTCACGCACAGAGAGCGAATGCACAGCGTAGAGCAAACGCGACTTTCGTCACGGCCGGGCGCGCCAGTCGAGCCCGGCCCTTCTTCCGTCGCACGAAAGGCCGGCGGGGTATGGGAGGGGGGGGGGGGAGCGTCGCTGTGCTGTGGGGCACCAAATGGGTATCTTGCAACCGGGTGCAAGGGTAAACTGGCGACGCAATCTCCCACGCGAAAGGAGCAAAGCGGGAAGGCAGCGCAGGAGGGAGGGAAGGAGGGGGGGGGGAGCGGCTTCTACTCTGCCAACAAATGCGTTCTTGTACTTTGCGCCTGTGCCGGCTGTCGGGGTTGTCGCGCGCACCGTATCTTGAAGGCGATCTCCACGCGGCTCTGACCTTTGTATGCGCTGTGCTTACGCCGCTCAGTTTCCGTTGAAGCGATAGACCGCACTTCACCACGCTTGCGTGGGGAAAAGCACAAAAGCAAGAAAAGCGCCACCGTGTCAAACTCTTCGCGCCAAGTCACGACCTCCGCGCTGTTCGGCGCTGCGTCCGCGCCTCCGCACCAAAAGAGAAAAGGAGAAAGCGCGTGACTGCGCGCTGTTCTCTTTCGTGGCCGTTGGTTGGGCGGCGTTTATTCGTCTCACCCTACGCGGGTCGAAAATCGATTCGTAACAACCGTTCTCTAGCACGTTGCAAAGTAATGGGGGCTAGGCCGGGACCACAGAAAAATTCGTATCATCCGGAAATTCGTATTAGCTGTGATCGTATCATCGAGATTCCACTGTAATTTGTTGAAAGCTCACTTTTTTTGAAAAATGATTCAGCTGCCCTTTAATTGGAATCAAGGTGTCCAGAATAACATAGATAAAAAAAAAATCTACCAAATACATTGATGACAAGTACAGAGCAATTTGTTACATGGCCGTTAAAGCACTGATCATGAATACATTGGAAAGAGCACTGCATACATATAGTGCACAAATACCGTATATCAAACAAAGACGGGCAGATGCATGTTAGGAATGTTTTGCACTTTTTAAATAGCCCAGCAGCGTTGAGTGAAATATTGAAACATCTGATATCTAGGCGATGTTGGACGGCAGGGAGTTCCATTCGTTTATGCACAATACTAAAGGCGAATTTTGGTACTTCTTCGCCCGGGCGAAAATGGGTGATACTTTGTGTGCATGATGGAGGCGGGTTGAAGTATGAGGGGCTGGAGAAATGTGCGATTGGGCGAACATTGTGTTGCTGTGGTAAACTGTGGGAAAAAAAACAATAGTCGAGTACCTCACCTGCGCATGACAAGCGTAGCTTGATGATGAAACGTTTATGAAACGTAAATAGGATGACGTGACAAACCGCGCGGATTTGTTCTGTACCATTTCGAGCATGTTAGTAAGACCTATCAGGTGAGGATGCCATATAATAGAAGCATATTCTAGAGAGGGCCGAATCAATGATTTGAAAGCGTGCAGTCTTGTATCTTTATTAACCGAAATGCAACCGTCGTTTAAGGAGACCGAGCTTCTTGAAAGCCTTATTGGTAATATGCTCGATGTGAGCAGCCCAGCTTAAATTGGAAGTATTACACCCAGGTATTTAAATGACGTGACTTTTTCGATTACTGTGTCATTCACTTTATTAAAGTTTGAGCATGCAGAAAAAATGTTAGTAAATTTTAAGTGCTTGGTTTTTTCGACATTAATTTCCATTTGCCAATTACTGCACCATTCCTTTAACCTTGAGAGATCAGATTGTAGTTCTGCGACGTTGGCCGTGCAAGTTATTTTCTTATAAATAACACAATCATCCGCGAAAAGACGGATTGACGGATTCTAGATGGCATTAAGAGAAAGAAAATGGAGCTGGGCAGGTCATGTAATGCGTAGAGTATACATAACCAGTGAACCATTAGAGTTACAGAATCGGTGCCAAGGGATGGTAAGCACTGTCGAGAACGGCAGAAAATTAGGTGCAGTGATGAAATTAGAAATTTGCGGGTGCAAGTTAGAGTCAGCTAGCGCAAGACAGGGGTAATTGGAGATCGCTGGGAGAGGCCTTCGCCTGCAGTGGACATAAAAATAGAATGATAATAATGATGCGAACATTGTTGGCTCCCAGAATGGGTAGGTAGGTAACACTGGCTAGGGGACCAATCAGACAAGCATAACAAGAGGCAAGTAGTGAAGTCGGCAAGACAAAATCAAAGTCAGCAACAGAAGCTACGGAGTGTTAAAAAAGAAAGTACAGAGAATGAAATGGGACCAGAGCGGGCATTGGGTAAGAAGCGTTGAGCTATAGAGAAGCGAGCAAGCAAGTGGAAGTGGATGGAAACATTTCGATAAACATCGACTTCACTTATCATATACATGGCATCTGCCAATTTGTTATTGTCTGAGATGATGCTTCACACCACTGTGCACGGTTTCAAAGAGGAAAACCACGATCTAGTAAAAGCCACGAAGTCGCGCATTCACTGCACGGCAAAGAATCCTTGCCTCACTGGCCTCGCAGAACCCGTCCCACAGCAGCAAAGTCAAAAAGGAGCTAGGTGCATCTATCACTCAGCTGTCATGTTGTATGCTTAGCTGTTGTGTGAAGTGCCCACACCATTGTGGTCCATTGGTTATAGCTTTCTTCTGCTGAGGGATGTCACAAATTTGATTAAAGGAATAGTGGCTTGGTACATTTGTGGCTTTTCATTTTTTCTAATAATTTTAGGGTTAAAGGGCCTAGATAGTTGTCCGATAAAACCATTTTCTACGATCCAGTTTCACTTTCATTTTTCAGGGGTGTCTGCCTTCTGCGTCACGGCACATGCAGCTCTTGGGTTGAGCTAACTTGAGGCGAACTACCATGAGCTTCGTTGCATACGCTGGTTTGACGTCTCGTACGTCAACTAGTTACTTGGAGTTCCGATGCAGCTAGGCGGGCCAGGCGATATTGGACGGCACTAGCCCCCCCGACAGCTTCTCAGTTCCGACGCGACTAGGCAGCCTCGGCGATACTGGACGGCACTATCCCCCCGACTGCTTCTCAGCAGCTCATAGGT
This sequence comes from Dermacentor silvarum, assembly GCF_013339745.2. Taxonomy (NCBI): domain Eukaryota; kingdom Metazoa; phylum Arthropoda; class Arachnida; order Ixodida; family Ixodidae; genus Dermacentor; species Dermacentor silvarum. The sequence goes on along the minus strand of NC_051160.1, from coordinate 114,609,965 downwards.
TCAGCTTTTGGACTAATTAGCAGGGCCCAAAACCTGTGCTTAAATAGCCTCTCCTTTCCCTAGTTCCCTATGTAAGGGAACTGCCGGTATGCAGAGTTCACCTAATTATTTCATGACTCCTCCCAAAAGTCTTGGCCGCACCCCTTTCACCAGGAGCGAAGGACGGTAGATTCCCCCTCTCCAAGCTCGAGCCCCGGCACTGCACCACACGGATGCACACGCACACACCTGGGTCCGGTAATCGGCGTGTCGCTTTCTCGAAACCAGATGCCGCCCCGTAGGGCCACGACGTTTTTGACGCCCGTTAATCGGCGTGTTGTTTTCTCAAGACTATATGTCGCACCGTGAGGACACAACGTTTTTGATGCCCGTTAATCGGCGTGTCTCTTTCTCTAGACTATATGCCGCACCGTGAGGACATGACGTTTTTTTTTTTTGACACCCGTTAATCGGCGTGTCGCTTTCTCGAAACCATGCCACTCCGTGACAGACCTACAGTTAATGCAAAAAATGAAAAGTAAAAAATGTCACGCAGGCACATCTAAATTTAATGTACTTGTATGCTTTTGTGTGCTGAAGAATGTAAAAATGCTTGTGTAAAAAAGTACCAGGGGGGGGATAAAGTCCCCGTGATAAAGTTGTAAATTTGCAGGCATAGGAAGGAGTCGTCCGACACAGTACTGAGGTTACTGAAGATCACTGGAAAAGACCTTAGCACTGCAGTGGACATATATATTCTGATAAGGAAACAGTGGTGTTTAGTTTTGCACTGCTGTCAGACGTATGCTCTCAAAGTCCCATTACTTCCATTCTGCAAGGTCATGCAAAGGATCCAATGTGGCTCATGGTCTTTGGTTTTGGTGGTCTTTCAAAGAATGCATATTTAGATGGAGAGGGCTAGTACTAGCCAGGTCTTGCCATCTCTACATAATACGTGTGTGTTTAGAAGCGGCATCGCGTCGTCTTTCTGACCAGATGACCTGTGTAGCCTGCTGAACCAACTGTCCCTGAACCGCCGCCACTACCCGACGCTGCTGCGCTGCCAGCTGTCCCTGTGTAAGCTGTACTTTGCCTCGTGGGGACCCGAGGGCCAGCGAAACTTCCTCCAGATTCTGGCACAACGCGACGGCCCCTTTGTGGCCCACTTCCTCGGCTCTCTGGCACAGCGAGACCCCCTGCTGGCTCAGGCACTGGCCCCGTGACCCCCTCTCCCGCCCAAATTATTCCCATCGTGGTCTCCCTGAACAAGAGAGGTACGACCACATTTGGTTCTCTATATTTAACCGTTCTTTATGTATAATAGCAAAATCGATGACACAATCAGAGTGGCGGAGGAATTCATTAGTGATAATATGTGCTGTCAATGTAAAATTAAATGTGACCAAAGGAGTGCATGGATGAAGGCACGGCTTCCACTGTGTGCAAGTCATAGCAGACAGCATATGGTATCCCTGAAAAGTCGTTATAGTGAAAGCCCCAAAATTAACCATCCTGCCCATTATGAACTCATCACAACTTATGAACTCATCAGTTCAAAAGTTGTCACCATATGAGCTATCCACGAAGACTTCGCTGTTGGCTCTCGGCCGGCGCTGTTGCTATTTGCCATAGATTCCAGCCCCACGGACCACCAAAGCACCGTGCTTTAGGAGTGGCGCGCTCAAAACAGACGCTGACGCCAAGAAAACTATCGACTAAAAGGAAGCTTCACGTCGCCTACAAAGCGCAATGTTTCTTGTTTGTTTGTTTTTCACATTCTTTGCCGTTGACACCACAACTGTCTCGCTCGGACACCTACACTATTTTAAAGCGCAAGCGCCATCTGAAAAGTCCCCGAAAAGTCGTTATAATGAAAGCCCCCAAATTAACCGTCCTGCCCATTAACTCATCAGTTCATAAGTTGTCACCATATGAGCTATCCACGAAGACTTCGCTGTTGGCTCTCGGCCGGCGCTGTTGCTATTTGCCATAGATTCCAGCCCCCCGGACCACCAAAGCACCGTGTTTTAGGAGTGTTTTAGACGCTGACGCCGAGAAAACTATCGACAAAAAGGAAGCTTCATGTCGCCTCCAAGGCGCAATGTTTCTTGTTGTTTGTTTGTTTTTCACATTCCTTGCTGTTGACACCACAACTGTCTCGCTCGGGCATCTGCACTATTTTAAAGCACAAGCGCCATCGGCATTTCAGAATGGCCACCTGGTACGCACTTCGAGCGTAGCTGCCATAGCTTCCTCTATGTGCTGTAGTGTGTGTGCTTAAGCATTAGTCTACCGTCTGTCTTCCCGTTTTCTGCATTTGCACTATAAGCATGACGTGCCGAGTTGGTCATGATGCTCCATTTAAATGGAAAGTGATCATGTGTGCAGAGACAGACGGAAATCGGGCCACATCACGGGCGTTCGGAGAATCCGAAACTTGCCATTGGTGAATTTTTGCCAGCGAAGCAACACGAAACGGTTTCAGTGGACCAAAGCAGGACGTATTCTGCGACGATCCACTTTGGCGATACGATTACCTTGACCCTTTCTTGAAAGCGATCTGCAATGGGGAGAGAGACCGTTGCCTGCTGTGTTTTTCGCCGCTTATAGTTCACATTGAAGTGAGAGGTTTGCTAGCACGAAGGTCAATTCGCTCGCCACTGCTGCCGCGCTTTGTCACACCAGCATAGTGACAGCGAGTTTCCATGGTCATTGAGCGAGATGTGTTCATGTTTGCTTGTGAGCACATGACACCGTGCTTGTTAATTTAGTTAGTAAGCGAATGTTTACAAGTATACGGCACGTAATACTACTATCCATACTTTGTATAGCTGTCGACTAATTTCCTATCGCAATTGATGCTTCGCCTTGGGTGAAACTGCACCTTTCTTTTATTCATCGCAACTTTAGTGCATTAGGAGTAAATCTCTGTTTTTCGAAATGAAAGAAAGTTTTATTTCTGTATGAAATCATGAGGTGCGCGGTACTCTACAAGATATTTTTTTCTCTCTTTTGGTCACAGAAAACGGGTGCGCGTTACAGTCGAGGGCGCAGTAGTATATATGTGCCTGTAACGAGAATGTTCCAATAGTACTAGTATATATGTTTACCATATATTATGTTTACTCTTTACTAGAATGCATATCTATTCTTGACGCTTGTACTTAGCTGTATTTCTGTTTTGCTTTGAGAACTTTCTTGTGTGCGCGCTACCTGCTGTATCCGTGTGTGGGTAGTGGGCCAGTCAAGCTGCTTATACAGTTTTTTTCCTCTCCTCCTCCATCGATGATGGCAATAAAGTTCTATTCTCTCACGGTACTTGAGCATTTTGTGGTAGCGTTCGTAAGACTCTCCTGGGTGGAGGCCAGGATTTGGACTGCAAATCTTGCACCATGGCTTCCTTCCCTCCGCCTTCTTCCTATCGCTGCAAACAGTGCAGTTTGATGATGTTTGCTGAACATACTACTGTAAAATTCCGAGCAAGCGCCCCCACCCGTGCAACCTAACTTCACTGCTAATTTCAAACTTCCGCGCCGTTCCGGGAAAGTGCCCCCCCCCCCCCCTGCACCAACACTGGCCTGCCACATCCAGTCCACGAAAATGATGGCAAATTCGGCAAATCGCACCAGTGCATCCCGATGAGTCATTTCATCGAATCATGGCCGTACCCGGGCGCCCCAGTGGGCACACGAGTGCATTGGGGCGAAATGCAGCTGGCGGTCTGTAGTTCACGGACCGCCGGCCCACGGCGAGATCTGCCTCTCGCACGGCACAGAAGAGTTCCCTGCGGCACAGCGACATGACCACTCGGTGACAGAGGAGTAGTCGCGGCTATGCTCTGGCATCGCCGGCAGCTTCACCACTGCTAATCACTCGCCACCGATATCGTCGCTAGGCCTTTTTCAGTTCACTTCGAATCTGTAACAGACGGCGCTTCAGTACGAACCGCCGACGCTCCCAAGCAGCAATGTTTTCGTACTGTCGTTGCCGCTTTACCCTCTCCTCGCAATAATTTCACACGATGAAGAAAACATGCTGATACTTGCGGCGCCACCAGCTGCGATGCGAGCATGGCCGAGCCGCGGTTCGCTGCCTGCCGTCGGAAGCCGTGCACTCCAGCTGAGCTTCACTTGTATCGGAACTCTCATTAGTGCTAAACGTTTCACCGTGGACATGGTTTTTAATAAAGTGAACATTACGCATCACTTTACTCTTGCGGACATAATTTTGCCTGTAATAGAAGCTGCATAACCAATTTTCGTGGTGCTGGTCGCGGCGACGCGCCGGTGCAGCGTCGATGCGCTCTTTCTGTAGTTCTTTCGATGGTTTTGAGTAACGGTCGTGTTGAGAGTGATAAACACCACTAACAAATCTTTGGCTCAATAAAGTTCATGTTCAATAAAATTTTAATGCTAGTCCCACTGTGCTTTTTTTTGCGGGAAAATTTGGTCATGGCCATCTTGAATTTTGGTGCCGTTCCGGGATAGCGCCCCCCTTTGCCGCTAATTTCGACTTGCTCAAGGGGGGGCGCTTGCTTGGAATTTTACGGTAAGGCAGAATATATTCTTCCTTGGCACTAAAACCATCTGATTCACTGAACTCGCCGTTTCGTTCATAAAGCGCATGCGCAGAAGATATTGCCATCCTGCCAGTGCTTCGTGTAACAATTTGCACGAAAATTCCTTGAAGTGCCATTGAAAAAGTGCTGCCATCATTTGGGCACATTGCGAAAGGCACTTAGTAGTTAAAAAATTTTTTCTGAAAGCTGGTGGTACCAACCCAAGTAACTGGCAGACGTGAGCAGGCACATGTGTTGGGTGCTTCATAACATTTGACCAGAACCAATGTGACTGCAAGAACACCCATGTGGCATCCTTGCAGGATCCGGGTGGGCAAAGATGCTGAGCCAGAAGGGCCCCGCGTGCAGCGCTGCCGAGCAGTCTGCTTACCTGCTCAGCTGGTTCGGAGAGTACAGCGACCTGCAGCGTGACGACTTCCTGCACGTACTGGCCGAGAAGTACACACTCCTGGGACCTGCCGGTGACGGTGACCTGGGGCTGTCACACCTCTCCATCGGGAACCCCGATGCCCCGCCCTCACTCTTCCAATGTCGCATGAGCCTGTTCGACCAGTGGTTTCAGGTGAGGATGTCCTGTCAACACTTTGTTCGTATAATTAGTCTAACTCCACTTGGAATGGTCCCACATAAGATGAAATATGAGTTATAACGACAACATTTCACTGCACTTAACGATTTCCGATCCTGCCTATTGAAACTGCATCCAGATATAGCAAACATTTTCAAAAGCGTCATAGTGTTATAACGAACACTTCAAACCCGGTCGTGGCAAAAGAGGCGCAAGCGAAGTTCCCAAGCACGAGAGTGCGACTGAACTGGATGCACGACACTGCAACCTCGCTCCAGTTCTACCCGCAACCAAGATATGACTTTGAGTTAAGTGAGCACTGCGAGTTGATTTCGGAAGTCGTGAGGAAAGTCACTCACTTTCAACCATGCTAGGGTAGCCATGCTTTCGAAACATGCCTCCAACATTCTTCAGGGCGAGGCTGTGTGGCAGCTGTGGCATCCAAGGCGGTACTGGCAGCACAGTTCTCCGTGTGGCACCGTATGCACTACGCCTATTTGGACGATTTGGACAAACAGCAACTCAAGCGTTGCTATCTCACTGTTGCTGTCAATAATTATGTGGCCCGAGTCAGCATGAACATGGCACGATGCAGTACTGCAATGCCAAGTTGGGGAAAATTCGGCAGCTGCTAGGCCTTTATTGTGAGGTTACAATTCGTCGATGCATTGTTGGCTTCGCTTATGTCATTGCTGATAATGGCACGCAATACTTTTCGAACTTCGTACTTTTTTGGCCGAAGCAACATAGTAAACACAACTGCGTGGCTCTTGGTGCACCTGTGGCTAATGCTGCAGACCTAACGGCAACACCTTTGCAAAATGCCAGTGTAGTTTCCACTTCTAGCCCACCAGAATACTTAGCTATCATATGCCGAATCCGCTTGTGTCCCACTGATAATAAAATTCATCACAAGCTCTCGAATAAAGCAATGGCGGCAGTGCTCGTAGTCTCAAAATAGCACAGGCCGTCACTTACAGACAGTTGCAGACTAGGACATACATCACACCAACAGCACTAAATAGAATCATTCCTGACCTTCCTACTGAATGCCCACACTGCGGCCACGAATACAACTTCGAACACATGCTCTGGCTATGCCCTGCCAACGCGGGCGCGGACTTTCATGACCAGTCCTCCTGGGACTCAGTGCTCAAAAGCACAGAGCTCGTCGCTCAGCTCAAGGCTGTCCAGAGCACCTGGGCCGTTGCCGAAGGACTCTGTCTACCGGCCCCGACCTAGGTGGAGCTACCGGATTGATTGGCGGGGCCTCCGGCCTCGTTTTAATTCTTTCTCCTCAGGACCTAAATAAAGTTCGTACTCACTCACTCACTGAAATGATAAGTGATTGGAACCGGCCGGTCGTCATTTGTAAGTAGCTACGACGCCTCATTTCATTCTTTAGATAACGCTTTTTAAGAAAGACTTGCAGCTAGATGGGGTAAAATGCCAGGAGCAAACATTAAGATACTGAAAATGCCATTTTCGGATGAAGGTACTGTGGAATCGTAACTGCTGGTGCCTTGTTCATTTTTGCGTGTTTTGAAGGGTGAGTTCAGTATAACGAACTGTTCATACAACGATCACTTTTTGCCCAATTATCGAGTTCCGTATAAGTTAACCCTGATAGGACTAACAAAATTGGTAGAATTAAAAAAGAAGACAAAAAAACTCCAATACACGCCAGTGATTCATTTCGCAGTATTTACCCGATTCTAATGTGTCACCATATCGAAAGCGCATCCACATTGTGTGCTCATAATAAAACACTAATGTAGAAATGACATTACAGTTTCTAAGCAAAGTAGAAATGTGACGTACCTCTAATGCTTTTGCAAAGAAAATGTTGCATGCCTTCGATTTTGGCAATAGAAGATGAAACCTGTGAACTTAACCTTCACAGAATAGAAATTTACTTACACCTAATGTCCATTGTCATAACACTCAGACAGCACTTTATCATTGTCTGTGAAACACAACATGTCCTCCATATGGTCCATTGAGTGCGTTTGATACTCTGCATTTCTCAATCGACTTCGCGACACTCGCAAATGGGATGGTGGCCCACGCCTAGACCAACCACTTTGCTAGTTCGTCCTGCGCCGCATGTTATTTACCAGAATGTCAAGAACACGTTACTCTACTTGTTGCCGCTTGTTTAGCATGTAGAGCAACTTGGCTTTCGTAATCGAAGATGAAAGTGGTGCGTTGTCATCATACGCTACTTCTGTTCTACATGCTTCTGTTGCTACCTCGGGATGGACATGGCAATGAAGCTGGCTACGCGGCTCCGACAGTAGGCCGTTGTTTGTCATGTTCTTCCTCCATGGTTGTTGTAAATGCAGTTTTTGTTTCGTATTCAATTGCACCACATAGGTAGTAATTTTAGGACCAATTTTATTAGAAAAATAAAGTGTTGCATTAAAATTGCTTAAATGCTGTAATTACGCTTGTGAGAATCTTAATGTCTTTGGTGTGAATTGAAGTCGAAGTGAGTAGTAATTAGTGTTGAATAATTTCAAATCGAATACAGCTCAGACACTTGTACCGTAACGACTTATTGTGCAGAATCGGTAATACAGTCTTTTCTGACTCCCATTTACTCTCCCATAGAACCCCATGTGTACACCGGTGTAATGTGGCTGCCAGAAAGCCCCGCATATAAGCCAGACAGCGAGTGCACTTCCCAACAAAGTACGCCTGCCAAGGGGAATGCAGAGAAGGAGGAGACGCAATAGGACAAACAAGGAATGGAAAAAAAAAACGGTGACAGAGGAGGCGCGTTGCATGTACAGTGAAACTTCGGTGATACGAATTCGTACAGTCCCTGGCCGAACCGTGCTGCATACTATGAGCCAGATTTCGGATGTCTTGAACGCTCCCTCGCATCGGTTTGGGTGATACGAATGAGCAAGCCGTGACCGCCGGCAGCAAAGTGGCTAGGTGGGTCTGCAGGCGGACCATTTCCATGCTCGCAGCATGGTGGGAGGCCGGCAGAAGGCAGCCAATAACAAATCAGCAACTGCGCGCACTGTACGGAGTGGAAACAGGGTCCGGCACTGGCAGCCTGTCCCACATCTCGTAGCTCGTGAGGCTCATGCTGTGTTGTACAAGATTCTCGCGAAGTCGGTTTTGTGCAAGTTTGCATCATCGCCCTAATGGATACGCACACTACAAGTCGGTCGACATGTCCAGGAAGTGAAAAGCACTTTCATTTAAGGTGAAGCTGGAGATCTTGAAAAAGGTGGCCAATGAGGGCCCGAAAACGAAACACGCTGATCTTGCAAAAGAGCTAGGCCTAGTGCCATTGACCTTGTCCACTATTGTTGGTCAGTGGGACATCATCCAAAATGTGCAATGCTTCAGTGTGGACACAAAGGAGGCGACGACTGCGTCTTACCGTATTTACACGATTGTAAGTCGACTCGAATGTAGGTCGACCCCCCCAAAATTTCATGTCTCAAAAAAAAAGGGGGGGGGGGGAGAAGAACCACGCGAGTGCATTCACACAAGGGAAATTTATTGATGGGGTTGCTAAGACTACTCATCGTCACTAGAGTCGACCTCACTGGCACTGTTGCCGTCATAGCTGCTGCGGTCTCACGGCACGTCGTCATCAAGTGCGAGTCCACACTTCGCGAACGACCGCACCACGACATCGCGCGGTACAGCCGCCCATGCAGAGAGGACCCACCTGCACACAGTAGCCAGGGAGGCCAAATTTCCTCACGCTGAAGCCGCCACTGCCGCACCACACGTTCACCGACTCCAAATTTGCGTCCCGCTGCGCAGTTGTTAGTTTCCTCGGCATGGAGGATAGCAGCCCGTTTGAACGCTGCTGTGAACGAGCGCCGAAAGTTCTTGGCACTCATGACAGGCGCGACGATTCAGCACAACAGCAGAAGTGACAGATGAGCGCGGCCGTCGAAAACAATCGTATCTCAAAGAAAAGCTCTTCCACCAACTAATAATACCCCCCCCCCCCCCCCCGAACGACGGCTCATCTGCCAACTACCATACCCCCCTAACGGCGGCTCTTCCGCCAACTACCAATACCCCCCAAACAGCGGCTCTTCCGCCAACTACCAATACCCCCCAAACGGCGGCTCTTCCATGATCGATGCTCCCACAAGAGCCGTGCGCTCGTGGTGCGCGCAATGTGGTGCGCGCAATCAAAATGTATGCAATACGGTAAATTAATACGCTACGCTTCTACCGTAACCATGGAAACGTAAGTGCAAAGTTGTAAACACGCCGTAGCGCCCCTGATTTCTCGTTTTTCTTGCCGCTACTAGCGGTACACGGTTCGGTTTCGATTCTAAGTCGACCCCCCAACATTGGATTGTCAAATTTGTAAAAATGGGTCGACCTACAATCGTGTAAATACGGTATGTTATGGTAGAGGATGTCCTCTTAACATGGATTAGAAAGGTTACTGCTGCTGGGGTGAACGTTTATGACATGGTTCTTCTCGACAAGGCCTCCGACATCACATTATTGCTCGGCGTGGACGATTTTCAGGCCTCCAGTGGCTCGATTCACCATTTCAAGGCTAAGCATGATATTGCCTACAAAACTGACAGCGGTGAAGCAAAAAAGGTTGATGAGTCAGTCGTTAGCGTCTGGATGAGAAGCACGCTGCCATCGCTCATTGCAGGCTATGAAGCTCGCAACATTTTCACTGCCAATGAGGCCGGTCCTACACTCGAACCTCGTTATAACGAAATAATGGATATAACGAAGGGAATTAAATTCCCCTTGAAATTTTCATAGAGATGCGTGATTCAAAACCTCATATTAATGAAGTGAAATTGTCCTTCCAATGGATGTAACGAAATAGATTCGTCTCTGAAACTGAAAAATACCCGACCGTTGCACTCTGAGTACATCACTTTCTGCAGGGTTTGGCATTCGTCTGCCGTGGCAGATCAGAACTGCCGCGTCCCCACAGTTGAGCACGTTGTCGAGCAATATTGGTCTTTCTCAATGCCGCGTGCACCTGCACACAAGTAGCAGCTCATTATCGCACTTCTCCACTGACCTCTGTCTTGCACGAGCCAACCACGCTGCACGGCAATATGTGGCGGTGCCAAAGATTAGCGCATTCATGTCTGTGCAAGTGCGCAGCCCGATAGATTAGTGCATTCACTTCTATCTTTATTTATGGCGCGCCGTGCAGGCAGGCGCAGCTGTGTCTGACCTCAGAGATCCCCCCGGCGCAATCTCGGGCGTCAGCCCAAGCTGTGCACTCACTTCACCCTCTCCCTGGGGCGCGCCGCATAGGCTGGCAGCTTGGCGTGGCCGCCAAGATCACATTGGCACCAGTGCAATCTCGGAGGCCACCAGCCGGCCAAGCCAAGCTGGCGCAGCGAAGTTAGCTTGTCTCTTCAATGACACAGCAGGTGCTGTGTTGTGTGCCACGTGCTGCTCGACCAGGACGAGTCAAGTGGAAAGCGGAAGCGAAAGACCATCACAATGGACGGGAAGGCAGCTATTTAAAGGCTCTCACATCCGGTGCTAAGTCGCGTGTTGCACACGCCGAGTATTTTTTTTCTTTTATTCGAATTTCATCATATGCGTGGCCGTGTAGTGGTTCTGCGGACCGCAAAGTCATCGCCTTATTTCCTGCGTTTACAATTGTACACCTCATTGGAAATATATTGCAGTAAGTGGAAAAATAATTGGATATAACGAAGTAACAGATATAACAAAGTAATTTTCGCTCCCTTTCATTTTCGAACAAGGTTTGAGGGTATTTTATAATCTCCAGCCTGAGAAAAGCCTCTGCTTCAAGAGTGGTGCTTGCCAAGGTGGCTAGAAAAGCAAGCAGCGAGTGACAGTTTTGTTCTTCTGGAATGCCGGCGGCTCGGAGAAAATGCCGCTAATTATAGGCCGTATCAGAATCCCTGCTGCTTCAAGCATGCTGGTCATCTGCCTTGTACTCACAAGGCTAAGAAAGCTTGGATGACGTCGGCAATGCTCAAGGGGATTCTGACCTACTTGGACGGCAAGATGTCCAGTCAGAACAGGAAGATCATCCTGCTTGTCTATCAGTGCACCGCCCACCCAGAGAAAGTGACACTGCAGAATGTGTTGTTTTTCTTCGTGCAAATATGACAAGCCACTTGCAGCCACTGGTTGCCGGCATCATTAGAAAGGCCGAGCGTTATTTGAAAGGAGGACTTCTCTTGTGTCATCTCCTAGCGAAATATGAACAAGAAGATGACAGCCTTCAGATTAGCCTCTTGGATGCCCTGCATTTTGTTGCGATGGCCTGGGATCATGTCTCGGCAACAACCATCACAAATTGGTTCACAAAATGCGGCATTGTGAAGTCAGCAGTTGCCACCTCGCGAGAGTCGGAAGGCATAGAGGACTGGGACTAGCTTGGCGTAGAGTGTTCTGCGGATGACGACCTTGTGGCCTGAGGGCTGCATACAGGCGAAGAGAGGGTGAGCGAAGTCACGACATCGCAACGTCATTCCAAGTAGCAATGACGAAGACAACTGCTGCAGCAGCACGAGTGATCAGCAACCATCGATGGCTGCAACCGTGCATGCCCTAAACATTCTGAGGCATGCCATGGCAATGGGAAGTGTTCAGGAAAACACATCGGCACATTTTTACAACTTCCAGATTTCACTGCAGGTCGATCTGGTAAAGAAAACTCAGAAGGACATCTGGGACTTCTATCGTGAATGAATTTCTTAAAATGAGTTTCTGGCTCTTTAACATGCTGATTTCGTTTGTTTTTGGTAATACAAATTTGAGGTGGCACGAATATTCTACGCAACCCTTTGAAATTTGTATCACCAAGATTTTGCTATAAGCGCTCTGCGGGCACGTGGGTTTCCTAAACCAGCTGGCCATCAGAGAAACGTGCTCCAGCAGCGCGTCTTCTGCACCATACCTGTGCGCGTTGTCGCTCTTTGGCTTTTCCATTTGTATACCAAAAGTAAGTACAGTGTTTACGACTCCAGCATCGCAGAGTGATAATTTCTAGAATTTTGCAGTATACTGTGCTTTATTGTGCATACTGTGCAGTATACTGTGCAGTATACTGTGCTTTATACAATAGCCGACTGATTTTCAGACTTCGCAGGGACTGAAAAATAGTCAGAAAAATCGAGCAGTCCGAAAAACTCGCGCACCCCCCCCCCCCCCCTTAGAAAAATAAATTGTGAGGCTTAGAGCGGCTTAAGAAAAATGGCGCTGTTTCGCCCAAAAGGCAGAGCATCAATTGCGGTAGAAAATTAATAAGGCAGCTATACAAAGTACGGATGTTAATTTTATCGGCTATATAAAGTTGTAAATATGCGCTTACTAACTAAATAAGCCCTGTGTCACCCACGCACAGGTTACATGAACAACATCTAGCTCGATGACCGCGGAAACTCGTTAAAACGCTGCAGTTAGAAAGCGCGCCAGAAGCAGCGGGCAAATTGACCTTCTCGCTGTCGGTTCTATCGCTTCAACGCGAACGTCGAAAAAAAGAAAAAAACAGCGCATACGAAGCTACTGGCACTCGGCACACGCCCTTTGTACCCATCACAGATCGCTTTGAAGATGACTCCCCCGCGGCGCACCCTTCGGCCACATAGCAGATCGCTTTCAAGATACGGTGCCTGCGTGGCAGCTCTGTTGGCAGCCGCCGCAAGAGCTGAGCACAGCTCCCCACCATCTCTGTCGCCTTCTCCATCCCTGTGCACCGCAAGCGAACGAAGTCCAAACGCTTCCGGCCGCCTTCCTCTCTCCCGTGTACGTTGCCGGCTCACCCTCGCAAGCTTTCACCCGCACACAGCGTACGGCGCAACCTAAACTTAAAAAAAGAAAAAAAGAACGGATTCCGCTTAATTGATTATGACGATAGTGCTGAGCTGACCGAAAAAAAAAGCAAGTGCCCCTTTTTGGAACGTTTTGTCATGTCAAGGAAAAGCGGGCATGGCCTCCGAGACAAGAGGATAGCGTGCGTCTACTTATCTTGAAGGCTATACAGGGGGCCACTGGAAGCCAAGCCAGCGGAAAATCCAACATGGCGGCCCTCAACATGGAGTAGCGTGGCTCGGAGCAAGCGATTTTGTCCAGAAAATTGAACATTGGCACCTAGATTCGTCCAAAAAATCGGTCGCAAAAATGCATTAGCTCTATGGGAACCCTAACGGTACATCTATGAAGTCCAGAATATCCAAGTCCGAATTTTTGGAGTCCGAAAGATCCGTCGACTACTGTACTACAGTAATACAGGGAAGTCCCTAATAACTCGAAGTCTCTTGATTCAAATGGACAGATAGTTTGAACTGCTCTGCTGGTCCTGGCAAAGCCCTATACACAAGTATGCGTTTGAGTAGTAAAAATATCCTGCAAACTTGAAGATCAAAAACCATGCAACCATTACTTTGAACACAATTTCTCAATCCCATGGACCACTTTTCGGAGAAACCCATTACCAAAGGTGAAGGTTCAATGCGTCGCTAGCTACCGTAATGTCGCGTGCCGTAAAAATGGCGAGGAAAGATGCGTGCGAAGCAGAGACCAAACGAGAGTGGCGCACGCCCACCTTTCTCATCTTTAAAGGAGCAGGAAGGAGCCCCCAGCAGGTGCTTCATCATGTTGCTGCGCGGTCGCCTGTCCCCTTCCCTCTTCTCACCTAGCGGGCTTGATCATGTTACAGCACCCTCAATCACGTCCTCTCCATCATTGGGCATGCGAGAGGACGGCGCACATCAAGCCAAAGGGCATGCGAGGCACGATCTTATCGCACTTGGATTTCATCAGAACGAAGTCCAAGCGCTTCCGGCCGCCTTCCTCTCTCCCGTGTGCATTGCCGGCTCACCCTCGCAAGCTTTCACCCGCACACAGCGTACAGCGCAACCTAAACTTAAAAGCTCGGGCAATGCTCAAGGGGTTTCTGACCTACTTGGACAGCAAGATGTCCAGTCAGAACAGGAAGATCATCCTGCTTGTCTATCAGTGCACCGCCCACCCAGAGCAAGTGACACTGCAGAATGTGTTGTTTTTCTTCGTGCAAATATGACAAGCCACTTGCAGCCACTGGTTGCCGGCATCATTAGAAAGGCCGAGCATTATTTGAAAGGAGGACTTCTCTTGTGTCATCTGGCACAAAAGAAATTGCTAGAGCACCAGAAAGCTGTATCGGTAGTTTCTCATGTTGCTCTACAATTTTCTCATTGGCACTTTTCATCTAATTATAATATTTGAGAAGTTGATTAATAATTACGACTTATTATCTAATTAGTCAGAATGCCAGAAATACTCTGAGTATCTCCAAGCGACAGCAAACAGCATTACCTTGGTTCTGTCCAGCTGCATGGCATTTCCATATTTTTAAATCTTTCTGCATTATACTAGTTGGGACACCCTGTAATACGAGGTCTGTTAGAAAAGTATCCAACCTTAGGCCAAAGAAAAAAAACTGGAATAACTGGAGCATTGGAAACCTAATAACCCTCAAAGTAGTCTCCTTGGGACTCCACACACTTCTCCCAGCGATGCTGCCATTGTTGGAAGCATTCCGAGAAGGCCTCTTTCGGAATCGGGTGTAGCTCAGCTGTTGTTGCAGCCATAATGTCCTCTCTTTTCTGAAATTGTGCTCCTTTCAATGGCCTCTTGATTTTGGGAAACAGTCAGAAGTCGCAGGGGGCCACATCAGGAGAGTAAGGAGCCTGTTGAACTACAGCAGGGGTTCTCAAGTACGTTCATCCCAGGGAACCCTACTAAGCTCCATAAAGTGCCAAGGAACCCCCCCCGAATTAACCGAATGTCGAATTGTCGAGGGTATCAAGAAAATAAACAATGCTTCACTACGTCAACACGCTTTTATTTACTCTATGAATCGTCAAATCTTGTTTCTATTTCGCACAAGACCAGTGCGGAAGCTTAAATTCTCTTCATCTCATGACTGATTAGCGCTAGCAGCGGCGAACCCTCGTGACATCCTTCGCGGCGCGCGTTTTCATCCGAGACGCGCTTTGCACCAACGGGCGCACATCCCGATTATTTTTTCGCCACTCAGGTGCTCGGCAACAAATTGTCCGTCCATCGCGATGTCGCCGGTGCTTTTTATCTTTGACAGCTTTGCACTGAGTCAATGCGAAACTACTGCTTGCCGCAACCGCTGCGGACGAAACCGCGGCTGCTATCGACGCGATCATGGACGGCGACCTTGCGGTTCAGAAGGCAGGCGGCTGACACACGCACCAAGTCAAAACGAAACTACCTTTCGCTGCAAGACGTGCGGACGAAACTGCGGTCGCTATCGACGCTGCCATGGGAGGTGACTACGCAGTTGTGAAGGCACGCAGCCGACGCGCGCATCGAGTGAAAACGAAACTACTGTTTGCCGCAACCGCTGCGGACAAAACTGCGGAGGTTATCGACGCGATCAGAGATAGCGACTACGCACTTACGGAGGCACGCGGCTAGCCGCCAACGCGGTGTTACGCGCGGCGATAAACCCAAGAATAAAGGCTTTAAAGGCACATTTAGGCACGAAGCGCTTCGGCGTTGCTGTCAGTCACGTGCCGCGTACGATTGCCGCTGAGGACCACAGCGATGCGGACTGCGCCGCTTCGTTTCGGTTGGACGCTACGCCGTTCTTGCTCTCCTGCAGCGCGCATTTGCGGTGCTCCACGTTTTTTTTTTTTTTTTTAATTTTTCCTTCCAACGTATAGGTCAGTGCGCACGCTATCGGCACCTACCCTATCAACAAATAGGAGATAGGCGCATGGTGGTAAGCTACGGCCTCCGAGATTCAAGTGCGAAAGCTTAGGCGCGCTTCCCGGTCTCAGAGGTTGCGTGGCTACAAGCTGGTTGCGTATTTATTGCGCAGTTCCCGCGTTGCTGTTACGCACTGTGACGTGCTTTTTGACACTCAGGCATGGGTAATGGAGGTTCTTTGGATCAAGCGCACCTCGTGTTCGCCGTTTCAGACACTTGTCGAGAGCGGGACCAGGGAAAATTTATCAGTGGCTCGCGGAACCCCGAGCAGGGGCCTGCGGAACCCGTAGGTTCCGCGGAACCCACTTTGAGAACCCATGAACTACAGGACTCAGGTTTTTCGCCAAAAAGGTCTGAATCAAGTGCGAGGAATCTGCAGGAGCATTGTCGTGATGAATGCGCCAATTTCCTGTTGACCACAACTCCGGTCTCTTGCGCCGCACAGCATCACGTAGGCGACGGAGGACATCCCTGTAGTACTCTTTGGTGGAATGGTGGCTTGCTGGGCTAGTCCACTCTTTGGTGATTGTTTGACATTGTGGTGCATACGCAGGGTGTACCACACCGTGGGAGTCAAATAAAGCAGTCAGCATCACTTTGACGTTGCTGCGCACTTGTTGGGCCTTTTTTGGTCTTGGTGACGTAGAACGCTTCCACTGTGATGACTGGGATTTGGTTTCCGGGTCATACCTGTACACCCAAGACTCATCAACAGTGATTATGGTTTTCATGAAGTCGGGGTCACTGTTTGTGGAATCCAGCATGTCCTCTGAGACTTCAACACAATGTTGCTTTTGCTCCACCGTGAGCAGCTTCGGCACGAATTTCACCGCAACTCTCTCCATGGCCAAATGTTCGGTCATAATGGAATGTGCAGAAAAAGTGCTGATGCCCACCTCTTCCGCAATTTCTCGGATAGTCGCACGACGGTCTCGCATCACTACAGCATTCACTTCGGTAATGACCTGGTCAGTTTTGGCATGTTGATATCCGACCGGAGCATGGCTCGCTCTCCACTGATGTGCGGCCTTCCTTAAACCGGTTGTACCACTCCTTAATATGTATACTGCTCATAGCATCGTCACCAAAAGCCCTCTGAATCTTCCGAATGGTTTCCACTTGGCTGTCGCCCAGTTTTTGTCAAAATTTGATGCAGTAGCGCTGCTCCAGTTGCTCCGTCATTTTCGTTGCAATAAAAAAAACGACGAGAGCACTGCGCACTACCTCACTCAAACGTTGCGTCCCAGCGACTGACGCTATCGGCAGGCGGGAAAAAATTCGCGCACGCGCACGAAGTTTCAAGGTCGGCTGGTGCAAGCGCGCTTGTTTCATATCCATCATGTGTTCACAAAAAAAATAAGGTCGGATACTTTTCTAACAGACCTCGTATACATGAGAAACTGACAGGACTGTGCAGTTTCATCAGACTTGGTCAAAAAAGAAAGAATTATCTCCATAACCCCTGTCTCCCCTTATACAGTAATCAGAATAATTTGCTGGGGATTTTTCAGACCTTCATTGATCTAAAAAAAAACATTAATACTGTCTGCACACTGTATATCGCATTTCGTGTAGCAAGGTTCAAGGATATTGTTTAGCTGTCAATAACTACTGCCTCTTCACATGGTGCACAACTCGTATCATACTTTGCAACATCCACTGAGAAGTCGCATTTGAAGTGATACTAGAATCAAAGAAATTTGCTTTTTTTAACACATTCACATACGTATGTAGCTGCATGACAGTGTGACATAATTTAATACTAACTTTTTTGTAATTTCATAATCAAGCATTGTAATAATTATCCACTATGCCGTTTGCTGACAAGTATGCTTCCTCATGGAAGCTCACTTCGTGCTCATTTGGAACATCTATCTGCTTTTTTCTGCTACCTCATCTGGTTACACTGGTGAAACTCTAGTCAGCAAAATGTTGGTTTTGGTCGAAACATTTAAAGCGATAGCTTTCCTACCAAATTCCTCCGACGTTACTGGTTGAGGTATGTAGCCCCAAAGCGCCGGTGCCTTTAAGCACATTGAGGGTGCCAGTAGTGACGTCATAACATGTGAAGACGGCGGCCACTCTGTACACAGTCTAGGCTTGCAGGTGCTGTCAGAAGTGCCATCATACCAAGGAAAAGTAGCGAAAGTATCCACTCGGCTCACTGTTGGGTGTTATTGTTTCTATAAATTCTAAGCATAAAACACAGTAGCAGCGTAGTTTATGTGGCACCCATTCGGGTTCTAAACCATAGAAACTAAATTAGAGGCAGCGGCACTTAGCTGGAGCTCTTTGTCGCCGCCACACTACTAAAACAGGAGAGTGAACAAATGACAGAAGCCAAGAAACTATGGTGGCCAGCATGTGTGCTGAAGAAAATTGGGCAAAAACCATTGTGCGATGAATGTCTCGCTGAAGCGCTAGCTTCCTCCTGTAAGCCTACTGAGACACTCATTAGGTGTCATTGATTGAATTCCAAGGAATATGCAATGGATATCTCTGCAGATTTGCAGTACTAAGCTATCACTTGGCTTAGATAAACATCCCCCGATGGTGTCTGCACAACTTTTTTAGTTTTGACGACAGGCCTCGATAGTCTGCTTATACTTCTCCTGACCTGACTTGTTGCTTATCTATTCTGTTTACCTCATTGAGTTAACAGAATAGCGCTCGGGCTGTGACCGAAGACAGCATGTAGTTAAGGGACACATACTATGTTCAGTGACAGTGGCCCCTTTCCACTCTTAATATGATTCCAGAAATAGTTTTCTGTATGCTTCACTGCATACCAGGGCTGTATTGCGGCAAAGTTACCTTTAGGGAACGGGCAAAAACCGCAATAGTGTCGATACACGCTAATTGAGACTGACGGTCGCATACTTCTGTCATTTTGGAGTGGGGCCACGGGCGGGGCTTGACAGGCTTAACCACAACTTACATTTATTGTCTTCGCAGCAACGTGCGAGAGCGAGTTTGCCTTTGCACCACTAAATTTACGTGACTGCCATGTTCAAACGTAATGTAAGATGTGGGAACATTACAGATTGGCAACGTAGCACATGGAAACGTAATACATAACATGTTCTTCGCCATTGAGTTTTCCAGGTGACTACGTCATGTGCTTGAGATCCTGACCTAAAAAGCCCATCGACTCCCGGTGGGCTTTCTAGGTCAGGACCTCAAGAAAACGACATTATCGCCTGGAAAACTCAACGGCAAAGAACATAACAGGGTTCCACTGTGTTTTGTTTGCCTCAGTGAGGCTTTGGACATAGTAGTGCCAGTATAGTGCACTGACAAGCTTTTCTTTCATGTATAAAAACCTTTTAGAGATGCCTTAGATGTGTCTACTATTCTCCCAGGGCTGGAGCGACGAGGACAAAGCAAGCTTCCTCGACCGGCTACGGTCCCTTGACCCGGAGTTCGTGGACAAGCTCTCTTCAGTTCCCAATGGCACAGCAGACCACAGTCCAACTGCGCCACTGCCGGCGACGACGACGACAGTCTTGGTCAATCACTGCACAAGCGTGACGGTCAATGGAGATAGTCTCAAAGTCGATGAGGATGAAGAGGTGGAGGAGGAGGAAGAGGAAGGAAATCGAGAGGTGGTCTCGCCAACGGAGGAACCGCAGCCTATGCCGAGGAACGTCGTGTCGCCAAGCAGCGGCTCTGTTGAGGAAGAGAGGGTTTCGCCCATGGGAGAAAAGATAGAATTTGAGGAACAAGAGGAGCTAGTGCTCTGAGGTTTCACAATGAACATGCAAAATGTGGCGCTACGGTAACATCAGTCCAGTACATGACTGGCTGTATTTGTGTCAGTGGTACAGGACGTCTTCCTTGTGTCTTTTCAAGTTGTCTGGCTGGCTTCGTAAAGTCAGTGACAAAGCGCTAGTAGAATGTGTAAGCTTTCCTTATTTCGCATCGACGGTTAGGAGATTTTGTATTGAATGTGGACAGGCAGATTCAAACTGCTAACAGCTGCATAGTGGCTTTGACAAGTGATGTGTGAGCTGCCTTCTTTACTTTTCTATTAATTAATGATAGCAGACCTAATTTTGTAAGTTTAATTACATTTTTGGCCAGATTTGGATGACACGATGCACAGCCGTATGAGCCGTATATCAATTTTTGTGACGATAGATGAGGAGATTTTGTTCACAGGCTGAGATGGTTAAAACCAATTGGTTTAATTGTTGGTGAAAATGTATTTTGCATGCCCAATGACAGTATTGTATGTCGGCAGTATGAGCATTCCCAGTTGAAGAATGAGGGACCATCCCTTTTGTATTTTTTGTGGCGTCTAGAAAATAAACCTGTTGCACTGCACTGTGGAAGCAGAGTTGGGTCTAAGCAGTGTTCAGGCCACTGGGTCTCTGTGTTGCTCATTCGTGGCTGATATATTAGGCCGTTTCTGATGCATGTGCCAAGACCATCCATTTAAGGGCAGTCAAATTGTTCTTAGCATTCCACCCGACAGGCCTGTCGGTAAGCAAGCCTTCCGTGGGAAGGACTCGCATCAGCAGAGCTAGAGGACAATGTAGTTGTATGGTTTGGGGTGGAATTCGTGCCTAATGTGTTATCAGTGCTGCCATATTTTTAAAATGCAGTTAAGTAGTGGCTTCTCTCCCTCTCTCCTAGTGAATTGGCATGAGATCTTCCCCTCACTGAAAAATATGTTGAGAGTTCTTTTTGTTTTTCCGTATGCTTTGCCTTGTGGGGCATCCAGAGCCTGTGCACATTTTTTATGGCACCATTCCATTAGCTTTCTCATTCCATTTTTGCAAGGTCTGTACAGCTATGTTGCACGGCCAGAAAATTTTTCCCTCACCGTTTGCTTTCAAGGGCCCCTCACCAGGTCTGGCTTTTTCTAACAGACAAGCGCAGTGTATGCATTACTCGCTGACGATCGTGTCTGCAAAGTATTACAGCGCTGCAAGCCATGAAAACAACTGAAATTTGAAGTCAAACGCCATGTGCCGTTTTTTTCTCGAGGAAGCTCCGCCACCAGTCAAGGTAACACGCACGAGGGCGCCCATGTAAAATGCAGTGTAACCTATGTCACTCACCATGATACGCGAATTGGGTAGTCGTATGCAGAAGGCACCATGCTGCTGCTGTATGGGATCTCGTAGCATCAAAGAAAAGAAAATAATAAGAAAAGTAGGCTGGACTCGACGCATTGACAAGACTTGGTCTCTCGGCTCTGTTAGGGAGAAGGCAGGGAAGGAACACCGCTTGGTGGATGCTAGTCGACGCAAAGGGGGGGAGTGTCACTGCTGGCAGTTATGCGCGCCTTCTGGTGGCATGATAACAGGAGAGTTACTTTCTAATAACAAACCGATTTTAAAGATTATTTTGGTAAAACAATCCTTAGACGGCGTTTTACAATTTCCAGAGTATAACCAAAGTTTCCAATAGACCTTGGCGAGGGGCTCCTTAATTTATACTTCCATGCTTGGCACCTCTGTCGCAATGTGTTTAGCTGAACTTTTCTTATTTTTATATCTTGCATCTGTTTTACTGTTAAATCTACAAATATGTCATTGGGTGCATGTATGCTGCAATAATAAACTACTAATAATAGGAACTAGAGGTGGCCGAATATTTAATACTTTCGAATAACCTATTAAATAGTTTCCTATTTGATTCGGTCTTTGAATCGAATAGTCACTATTTGTAGATGCGAACATTTTTCCAATACTTTTAGGCTATTTCAGTACATCAGCTGCGCCCAGTTTGACAAAACTTGAGCTAAATTACGGTAAATTTTCAACCCTGCGGGCATAGTATAGACATAAAACATGAGAACCTGTGCAATGGAGCAGGCTATGTCGCTTAGGTAGCCATGCTTTACAGGGTACCAGTGATCATTCGCACTCTCTGAAGAGTCGTGTGCATGCGAAGAAACTACATGTTTGCTCCTGATGCTTTATTAGTGCTTTTAATAGGCAATGCTTTATAATGTACTAGACAATCTCAGAAACTTGGTAACTCTAAGAATACTAGGATCTGAACATCATTTTATGTTACTTGTGATAACGGCTTTTCATTATTCGAAAACTATTCAGTCCAATTTGCTTCTAGCACTATTCGATTCGTATTCAATTCTGTCTCAAAAATTACTATTTGCACACCCCTAATAGAAACGATGCCATATTTAATAACAGCCAATACTTAAGCTTTGGTTTGATGATACTATTCATATATATCTCCATTTAGGCATAAAACAAGCTCTGCATTGTGTTCTGTATAACGCATGCTCTGGGAAGTTCGAATAACTTGTTGTATGATATGCTTGTTCATTATGACATCAGCAAGTTTCTCAAAAACACCTCTAAGCCTTTCCTTTCCTCAGTGCAGTTAATATTTCTGTACGAATGTACATCTTGAAACTGCTCAGGTTAGGCACCTCTGTCCTCAAGACACTCGTGCCATGTTCAGAATCTCGTCTGTGTCACGCTTTAAGAATGGCAGCATGTCTATGTGGACAGAGTGCTTTGTCAGTGGGTTGTGATGAGTCGTTTATAACAATGAGTCACTTTGTACTGGCGAAAGCCATGCTCTTGCAAAATGGTTGAATACAAGCAGCACATGTGGCTCATATGCCCACGTTGCAGTGAATTCAACCATTTTGACAGAGAAGGAACACCTACCGTATTTTCCGGATTATAAGTCGCACCTTTCTATAAAACGCACCTCACCCCCCCCCCCCCCATTTAGGCACATTTTGACAAAATTCATGTATGCGCACCTTTTTTTTCACGCGATCAGCACAATTGTTCATGATTAGGCATGCGTTCACCTTGACATGCACAGTAGTTACCTATTCCGGATCAATTAAAACCCAATAATGCGTCAGTCTAAGTTACACAAGTTATGGCATAAAAAATCGCTGCCCCTTTCACTCCGTGAAGGTGCTCGAAAAGTGAAGCTGCGTTAATTATGCATTGTTACACCATGCAAGTCACCATTCTTTCACCTCATTACCGCTTTTGCATGCTTCACGTGGTGACCATGCTTTGGAGTTCTTTTTTGCACTTCTCTCAGTGTGCTTTTTTTCTCGCGTGCAAGTTCCGCCGCCCCTTTTTTTGTGTGCCAGTAATGAGAGCAAGTGACAAGCCCTTGCACGAGCCAACTCTCGCTGAAGCTCACAGTAGGCAGCTTCTTCCTCAGCAGTATGCACTACTCGTGGTCTTCCCATAGTTGTACCTGGAATGGAATGCGCAGTACCACTAATCCAAAGCTTCATATATGCAACTGTAGCAGCGTTTGAATGCAGGGAAATGCAGACGGCGTCGGCAGCAGCTCTGTGCGTTGCCTCGTTGGTGCTGCTACACAACCAACGCTAATGCGAACTCCTCTCACACCCCACTCCTCCACTGACTACTTTCTTACGACACCGCCATTGGTTGGCGCGCCTCACGCTCTCCCCCTCCAACTTGAGTATTGGACGGCGCAACTTACGTCAACCCCCCCTTCTGGTTCTCTTTTTCATCTGCAGCTTCTCAAAGCATTTTCACAAGGGGAAAGGGGTCACTCCAACCCCTTTCCCCCTGTTGAGCTCTTCTTTACCTCTTCCGCTAGGTCACATGGCCCCTTTTAAGAGAAGTCCGACAACGATAGCACAGGGTCCGCATAAACATATTGGCTGTAAAAATTCAGCGAATACTTGTAAGAAGCAAAAATATATATATATTCACTGTGCATTATTCAAACCCATCAAAGGCCTCGTCCTCCGATGCGGTGTCGAACAGTTCGGCCACTCAGTAGGCAAGGTCGCAGGGACATCATCGCCAGCTTCCGAGTCGCTGCTGTTAAGCTTTTCGAAACCAAAGGCCAGCTTTTTGAAACCTTGCAGTTACGGTAGGCACTGAAACTGCAGCCCACGCTTCGTCGGCCCACCTCGTCAAACGTAGCATGCCTCATGCGGTCAGTTGTCGTAAAGCTGTGTTCACCGTCCGTCATCCACCTCTCCCACAAATGCCACAGTACAGCTTTAAAGCTGCGGTTGACGGCAATATCTAAAGGCTGTAGAGTCTTCATCGATCACTGCAGGTGTGCAGTTCAGAAGCTTTACTTTCTTCAGCGTTGCGTCGGTAATATGAGCACGCATACTGTCCATGGCAAAACATCTGTCAAGCTAAATGCCCATCATTTCTTCGTCCATCCATCCCTTCCGATTTACCTGGTTGATGACAGCATGAAGGGAGCTGTCTTTCGGCAGTGTCTTCCCCTTAAATATAAGCAATGGTGGCAGTTTCATCCCGTCCGTGCAGCAAGCAAGGATGACCGTAAAATGCGATTTTTCGTGCCCTGTGTTCGCAGCAGGCACCGACTTGTCGCCTTTTTATGCAACAGTTCTTCCCATCAGAATGTGAAAAGTCAGTGGAATTTCGTCTATGTTGATAATGTGATTTTTTTGTCATCTCATTATCGTCCACTTGTTTCTTCACGAACGCCTTTAAGTTCTCCAACTTTTCTGCAGTGTTCCGGCAGCTTCTGGCAAAGGGTTGTGCACGCTCTGATTGTCAAGCATTTGCGCCTCATAAATTTGAAGCACCAAGGAGGTCCACCGGCAAAACCAACCACCACCATTTCTTTAGCCCACATGAGCGCTTTCAGGCGCAACTGCACCGTAGACAAACCCCTGCCTTCAGCTCGTTGCTCCAATACCCACGCACGCAGACAGGCATCTAGCTCGGGTCATTTGGCTTTTTCATTCCTCGGTCTGATTTGTTCGATTTCTCAAAGCACGTAGCTTCTCTTCGTCCAATCGCGCACAATTTTTTCAGTGACACTGAAGCGTCGTCCAGCGGCACGGTTTCCATTTTCAAGCGCACACTCAACCGCTGTCAACTTGTACTTAGCTGTGTAGCTCCTTCACAATTGCCGAGGCAGCATGGTGAAACGAAACGAACAAAGTGGATATGGCAACTTGTGGCGACTGAACAGCAACACGCTATGCAGAGAATGGCTCGACTCGGCTCTGTGTAGCTCCTTCATGATTGTTGAGGTGGCATGGTGAAACGAATCAAAAGAGAATAGGGCGAATTGTGGCGACTGAATAGCAACATGCTAGGCAGAGAATGGCTTGACTTTGGCTCGGCATCGTCTTGGATTGTGGCCGGCCAGTGCCTGCG
Organism: Dermacentor silvarum; assembly: GCF_013339745.2. Classification (NCBI taxonomy): domain Eukaryota; kingdom Metazoa; phylum Arthropoda; class Arachnida; order Ixodida; family Ixodidae; genus Dermacentor; species Dermacentor silvarum. The sequence continues at coordinate 114,584,962 of NC_051160.1, read as the reverse complement.
GCCTGGCAAGTCAATGCCTCCTTTACTAGATGCCTGCCGCATCGCTCGTTTTCCCATTGGAGCGGAGCTTCCTGTAGTTCAAGGTAGTTGCGGAGAGACAGCGCTTGCTGCCGACCCTACTTACTGTTGCGAAGGAAGTGACGATTACGAGGCTGGCACGCGCTCAACCAATGGCTTGACGAGACACCGCGGGTCCTGCCTCAGGGGTCGCAAGAAACGCCGCTGTAATCTCGAAGGCAGGGTCACGTGATTTAGGTCTGGAGCGGTCGCTGCAGCTAGCGCTTGCAGCCGACCCCGGTGGAGAGGAGGAAAGAGGAGAGGGGCAGGAACCAGCTTCTCGACTCACACAGCAGGCATCTTCTAAAGGAGGCATTGTGCAAGTGCAACGGCTCCTTCAGTGTCCGTCCTTTCGTACAATAAAGGCACTGAAAACCATTTATTATGGAAAAACATCATGACTTGCAAGTTCGAAATTTAATTGCTCAAAACTTTATAAGGTGTGCAAAACATAGTAGCCGTTACTAGTTTATAATTTTTTTTTTTCGCAATTGCGCTCGCTGCTTGCTGTTCGTAATTTCATTGTGCCGGCTTAGCTGCTCGCTCATGGAGTCCAACATCCTGACACCTGTCACTGCAGTCACCTTGTAACTGTTTTAGCGACATAAATCATGCATTCAGTGTTGCCTACTGTTGCAAAGTGAAAAACAATGGGGAAAAAAAGATATATAAGTTACACCTGTGTATAAGACGCACCGATGAAAAATTCTAAAAAAATTGCGTCTTATACTCTAGAAAATATGGTATTTGTGTTTTCAGATTACCATGTCCCTGTAGTCAGCCCTAATTGTGTTTTGTGCATTTGAGAGAACCTAATTTGTGCCAGAGGCATCAGAAGTGCTTGTAGCTGGGTCAGGTGATGTGGTGGGTGAGCAGTCACTTCTTGGTACTGAGCCGCCTGGCCAACTATCTGCAGTGACAGTGCTGCCTAATTCTTCGTAAGGAAAATCACCCTCCCTACCGTCCAGCTCTCCCCTTTCGATGTCCCTGGTTGGCGTGTGGTGGTATCTTCCAAACAGATAGTGGCCTGAAGACGTGCAGCTTGCGAGAAGTCCTCTTGCTTTATGTATTATTGGCATGTGTGCGGTGAACCTTGAAAATAACAATCACAAATGTTAGTTGCTTGAAATGTTTATGACATGGTGGGCCTTGAGTGCTTTTTAAAACTGCTCGCAGCAAGCTATTCTTATGGCCAAATTCGCCAGCAGTGGGTTTTTCGCTAATTCTTTGCATCAAAGTGTTTTGGTGTAATGCATTCCATTGATGCTTGGTACAATTCTGACCACTTCATTGATTTGTTGTTTTTTGTTTTGTGTATTTGTGCATTTGTATCGCATTGATGAGTATGCTAGAGTTGTCTTTGATAGGAGAAAGAACAATTTTTCATATTGCATAATCATCACAGTTGCTCACTTGGACTCTCATGTGCATGCAAGAACTTTGCAAGATATGTTTATTTGTGTATTCCATGCCTCCTGCAAAGTACAGTGTGGCCCGAGATGTCGGGGAACATTCCATTAGAGCTGTGCTAGCAGGCCCTATAGTGCTTGTGCTCAACCCTTAGTCATTAAAGTTTATTGCATCGGGTTCTTCTTATATATGCCTCATAATATCTTGTCTTTTGTAGCTCAGTGCATTCATAAGGGCAGCTTGGCTCTGTAGTGGTGACTGACTGTGTGTTCCTTGTCAAATCAGTCCACACTGTACCGACTGTCTTTGATTATACAGTATAGTTGGAGTTCACACTGAAGCTCTAGGTTTATAAGAGAAGTGGACAACAGTTTATTTCATATAAACAATGAAATTTTTTTGCAGTGCAGCTGTTTATGTGTAAGGGTTGTTGGGTTTGGTACCATTTTACACATTTGTACTCTACAGGAAGCAGTTTTTTCTTAGTTTTTTTTAGAACTGATGCCCATATTGTTTCTCCTCTTGGCACCATGGTTGTGTTGACCCATTCTCATCTCTTTTCATATTGTCAAGCAGGTAGTGAATGTGCGTAGCAGGATAAAAGGCGAGAATGATGAACTGGAAGTATCGAGCTATTTATTAAGCAGACATGTGCCTAAGAAACGAAACTGCAGCAAAGTGACAATGAATAAAGCAAGCATGGTCAATGGTCATTGAATCCAGACATCTTGCTTGAGTTTGTCCACTATTTTGTATACGCTTATATGTACTGCACTTTGGCATCTGTATGCATTCGTCAACATCAGTTTACATCATCATCTCTAGTGCACACTTGGTTTTGGAATAAAGCATTGGCTCGACCATTGTTTCAAAAGTGGTGGAGGTGCTCTAGAAACCTCTTGTCCCCTGCCGCTCACTTCTTCCCTGGAGTTGTACTCATGTTGCCACTTGAGCCAGCTGTCCACCCAATTTGCAACAAAAGCCATCAACATCTGTGCATTACACTTGACACTAAAGCACTGCACAGGCTGTTTTTTCTGGCATAAGCCGCGCCCGACCCCTAAAGTATCATTCTCTGGCCCACCTGAGCCTGGACTCGGTGGTTGTTTCAAGCCTGGCCCATACCCTGCTCGGCACCGAAAGATTGCGGCTTCCAAAGTGCAATCATCGTAATTTTGGGGAATTCCTGTAATGTGCAATATAGCCCCACCTCATATGTCTGCAAAATAAACGGAAATCACTGAGACTTGCTCACAAATTATATTTTGCCTTGGGATTCCCTCGAACTTGCCAAAATTCTACTTGGCCGGGCACAGTCGGACTCGCTCGCCAGAATTAGATTCAGGCAGGGCCACTTGGCCTACTAGTTCTCACTCACTCGGGTTTTCTCATGAATTGAGCACATGAAATATTAAATGCCTTGATATGAGACCACTGAAGTCCCAACCACACTAGAGGAAAAGGGCACGCCGTAGAAGATGCGCAAATTTGTCGCGGCTTGCTGCGGGCCTCAAGCAGAGGCGACCAATAAGCGCGGCCCGGCCCGTTAAATGATGTGCGCGTGGGAGACTTTGTCATGTGGACCAGCCCGACTGCTTGATACACATTCCTGTCTGGTGTCAGTCGATGACTCGTTTCGCACTATCGCCAGCTCTTGTTTGCGCATGTTTTGGTTGGCTTGGTTTGGTGTCGTTCGCGTTTGTTTTGGTTGTTAATGTTTGCGATTGTTTTTACAATGGTGAGTCTAAACCGACACTTCCCAATGGAAAACGTTTTTATAGCCAGTGCGCCATACCCGATTCTATTGCGACTAAACGGACCTTGAATACTAGAACGCAGAGGCGACACCCAGTACCTAATTCTTCTTGTCTTTCGAACGCTGCGACGGCGCAACAGAAGGGAGAACACCAACATGATTATGATCATAGCGACGACGTCGTCCTCATCTTCTGGCATGACCCGCATTAGCTAGGGGCCGAAGAACGTAAACACAGTGCTGGTCTGTCAGCAGATGAAGGAAAAAGCTTGCAACATCTCGCATCTACATGCAGAGTGAAACAGAGGACGTGAGATTTTAATCCTGTCACGTGACTGCCGCAGCGGCACACCGAAAGTTGGTGTGACTGCGCTGCCACAGCAGCGTTTTTTTACTGCCGGCGGCATGCCGCATGCATTTTTTCTTGGAGATTAATATATAATACATGCAGAGGGATTATAAACTTTAAATATTTAAAGGGTCCTCGAAACGGTTTTCTTCGCATGCCTAGAGGAAGACGGTATCCCTCAAGGAATGCATTCTCACAGGAGTTGGGTGTCAGCGCGCTATATTAAAACTGGTACTAGTGGTTAACCATTGCCTTCCTCTCAAGCTGCGACGTTCCCCCTCAACTTTTACGCCGGGCGGCCATTGCTATCTCCTGTGTCTTTCATGTGGCGACGCAAGTGTTGTCTACTTCCGGTTGATTTGAATCGAGCGTGTTCCCGTGGCTTTTCCATATGCAGTTTTTTTTGTTAATCCTAGGCTTCAAGGAGCAAACTCTCACGACGAACTTGCGTGGTGGATGGAGACGAGTCACCATGACGTGTGATTTTTACTGGCTTGCGCTACATGACTAAGAGGCGGACTTCCCCACATTGTTGCGCAAGCGTGTGTCCAATGTGCAAATTACAATGGAACTGCTACGGTGTTATTTTGGCTTGATAATCGCCTGATAACATGTAAATACACAAGTATGTTTACGATTGTCTCCATATCACGCTCGTAAGATTTATTTGAACCGGTCAGCGGTAAAAACAGGCGCTGCCACATGTACTGTTAGGTTAGAGCTGCCGATAACTTGTGAATGTGCTAAAATGGGCTATTTATAATGTGCCCGCTGCTTATAATGTGCCCGCGCTTTAATTTTAAAAAAAGAAGGAACTGGGAAAAAAAAAGGAACGAACATCGAAAATCAAACCCACATGGCCATACCTTTAGAGTGGGAGGCACAGGCCTGTTACCACTGCACTCAAATCAAACTTTTCTTGCATGATATTTATTGTATGATGTATAATACTATAGACTTGCAAGTACTAGCCAACACATCACATAATAATTGATGGCCTAGAAAAGGCCTGTAAATCATGTGCACACCATGCACCACAGAGAAACTACAACTACTTTCGCACTTCAAAAAGTGGTAACGACAGGCAACTTATCAGGAAGTGGTACCAGTCCAGCTGAATCTCTTAGGTTATGTCCTTCAAGTGACCAATCATTTGAGTGTTTTTAAATGTCGACTAAACAATGGGTTCAGCGTTTCAATCTAAACTTCCGTATGCTATGTAGTTTAATTAGGCAAAACATAACATGGCACGTCTTCTTTGTGGGGTGCAATCAAGTATCCTATGGTAGGCTGATTCAAAATGAAGTCTTTGGACCTGAACCACTTTTTATCGAAGTGGAGAAAGACATTTGAAGTTAAAATAGACTATTTGAAAAATATTTTGCTGCGAAAAGTACTTCAATGAGTTCAGAAACGAATGTATTGCCAATCAAACACAACCTTCGTGGTGCTTCCATTCCATCTTAACAAAACAGCGCGAAAAGGACGTAGATCAGCAAAGGAATGACAAACACAGAAACCTTATCAATAGGAATAAATTCACTGATCTGCGAGCCTCATCTGACGCTTAACTTACTTTTTGAGTTTGTTGAATGCATTTGATACTCTTAACGTAAGCAGTAGTTGGCAAGCTCGTTAAAAGTTATATCTATGCGACTTCTACAAACTGCGCTGCCACCCTTGAATTTCGTGCTGCATCTGCTGAAAATACAGGAAGCATAGAAATTTGTAACACATAAGTGTTACACTCCCAAAACTGTATTGTTCTGCTAGTCACCTGTAACGGAAGCCGTGGCACCATAGGCACCTCTGAATGAATAAGGAGCGAATAAGTGCTAATTTCCTCTTTCTTGATGAACAGAAAACTTGGGCTGGAGCGTTATGGCAGCGTTCAGCAGCACGTTCACGACATTGATACAATATCAATCCAACGCACTGACCACGTAATCAGGGGTGACGCCATTCGTACTCAAAGCTGCAGATGTATGGTCGGTGTGCATGGAGGGTCGACTTAAGAGCGGTGCGGGGAACGTGGCAGCCACGATGACATCGTCTTAATTTGGGCTGGCCAAGCGGTGAAGGTTGCGGTGGGGTGCATTGGCGCTGACAGCAACATCGAATCTGGCACCTGCTGATGTGACCGTGATGACAAGCTCGCGACGAGATCCGGTCTGCTTGATCGAGGTTGGTGTGTTGCCAACGTCTGAATGTTAGTCGGACTTGTGAACATTGGTTTGGTGTTGATGGCGGGCGCTTTCGAAGTGCGTGATAGCAGCGTTTGGCCTGGCACCTGTGAAAAATTGGGTGGATGTAGCAATGAAAAGTAGGGAAGCAGGGGGGCTGTTGGTTGCGCTGGGCAAGAGTTTTCCGACGCCGAGTACCGTAAGTCGAGGAGGCATCTTTGTAGGCAAACATCAAGGCAGTGTCGTTGGGGAGTGCAAGCCGAGACACTGAATGTGCACTGTAAGTGGGGGCATGCGACAAGGGTTCTACGGGAAGAACACCGGCGTAGCTAGGAAATGCAGCGCACGTGATAGCTGGCGGACCAGTCTCACCACAGTGTTGCCGCTGGATCTCACTCGAAGCAGGTGCACTGATATGCGTCTTGCAGCCGCCAAGGCACAGCTCACCGCTGTCACCTCAGCATGGCTTGGACTGGGGAGGCCATGTAACTTGGGTGGCGTGCATGCCAACTCTTTGGCATGCTCAAGTGTGCATGCGAGGTCGTCGTTGCTGAGAGGTAGCGGGTTCACCGGTTGTGTAGTTCATGAGGCGGGCAGTGGGGCGGGCGGAATTGTTCGTCGTCGTGGAACGAACGAGACGCGGGAGGCGCAGTTGTCGTATTGTCTCCCCACAGTGGCTCCTGTAGTGTAGGTGCAGCAGAAGATTTGTGAGCTGTGGCGCAGTTCTCACCAGGCACCGATGGTGAAGAGGACAGCGTAGGTTGAGCCACTCCTTCAGAATTAAGCGTCAGCCGTTGAAGGAAATTGTGGCGTGCTGCGTAGTCGATGGCGAACTAGTACCCCAAAGTCTTGAGGCCCTAGTACATGTTCTGGTGTGGTGGCAGAAGGTCAAGATGAGAGAAGTCGGCGGGAACTTCTCGCTTGAGGAGCAGATACCGGCAGAGCTGCGCCGACACACCATTTACGTATAGCTGTGCGTCCACCTGCGCGAACCACATGATAGGGCTGTGCAAATTGTAGGGCCATATTTGCAAACGCCAAGGGTCGTCCAGCTTCGGTGGGCGCTACTCTTCTTCCAGCTGGTCCATGGCTGCAGGCGGGGCTTGGTAGCTGGCGATGCTGAATCGGTCCTTGTTGATGCTCTGATTATCACGTGCGGGTCACCAATGTAAGGAACCACGGGTCGCCACGGAGCGCCAAACCAAGAGGACCAGCTCAGCAGGCTTTTAGATCGGACTAGCGCATACTAGCGGCGCCGCTAGCACGTGCTGCCCAACTTTATTTTCATCATCTGTCAAGCCAAGAGCGCCGCTCTTGGTGTCCCTGCATCGAGGCGTCAGTTGGCGCTACATATTGTTACAATGCTGGGAACAAGGTGGAAGAAGAAGGGCACGAGCTGGTGTCGGAAGACAACGTTAGGGACTTGCCTGCGCTGCCTGTCTCTTGTAATATCAGCTGTAAATAGATTTCACTGTTACTTTAATCCTTGTGTCACATTTTGGTGGAGGTGCGGGGTACATCTCGTGCGAGACGGAGCTCCGAAGCGGACGTAGCCTGGCCATTACCACCATGCCAACTGACCAGGCGGCTACAACAATGGCGACCACAACGGTGCCCACCATGCAAACCATCATCTTGGCTCAGCCCCGCGACCCTGGCACGTTTATTGGTACCAACAACCTGGACGTCGAAGATTGGCTCCGGCTGTACGAACGTGTCAGTGAAAGTAACAGGTGGGATCAGACCGTTATGTTAGCCAATCTGATCTTCTGCTTGAAAGGCACGGCAAGGGTCTGGTTTCAGACACACGAAGAGGAGCTAACCAGTTGGGAGCAATGCAAGAAAAAGCTCTGCGACCTTTTCAGGAGGACAGTTGGGTGACAACGAGCCGCAAAGAGGGAACTCGGAACTCGCGCCCAGACATCAACCGAGTCATACGTGACGTATATTCAGGACCTTCTTGCCCTTTGCCGCAAGGTGGACGAGCGAATGCCGGAAGATGAAAAGGTGAACCATGTGCTGAACGGCATAGCTGACCTGTACAAGAACTGCACCAGTATCGACGACATCATAAGTGAATGCAGACATTTCGAAGAAGCTAAGCGCCGTGGAATTGTCCATCAGTATACTCGTCTTCCAAATACAGCCACTACATCATCGTGCGAAGACCATTCCGTGCCTCAGCCGACCACATCTGAGAGCATTGTCCGCATCGTTAGCCGAGAGATAGATGCCGCATCGCCGGTTAACTCCCATATGTATGTCCCGAACGATTTTCGACCGACGGTTTCCCTAATCCAGTCTGTCGTTCGCGAAGAATTGGCGAACCTTGGTGTTCCCTCCGTTTGCCCCATCAACCGATCCGACGCCTTTACTACTACTGTCCCGGCTTTGCGGAACCAGTACCTCTCACGGCCCTATCGTAACCCAATGGAATGGCGAACACCAGATGACAGGCCTATTTGCTTCAACTGCCGACAAGTTGGCCATATTTCTCGTCACTGCCGCAACACCTGGACACACTCATTTCGATCTGCATTCCAACCAGACCATCGCTCACAAGGTAGTCGCCCGCCGCCGGAAGAACCCACAGATCCTTACCGCCGTGCTGAGGCCTCGCCACCTACACGGCAGAGTCGTTCGCCTTCTCCTCGACGGCCCCTGCCTCGCCCAGCTACTCTTTGCCGTTCTCCGTCGCCCATGTACCGGCGCTCGTCAGAAAACTGACGGGTGCAGCTCCGAGAGGTGACGCTGCTACATCGACCCGGACTGAAATTCCTATGCTGACCCTGCTGACGGATAGTAATTTACTTCAGGTGTATGTGGATCGCGTCCTTGTAATGGCTTTAATTGATACCAGCACGCACATCTCTGTCATAAGTGACCATCTTCATCGACGCCTGACTAAAGTCATCACACCTGCTGCGTCCTGTGTTGTGCGGGTCGCCGACGGCAGAACGCCGACCGTCATAGGAATGTGTGCTGCTCGTGTCAGTGTCGCCGGCCGTCAGACCTCTTCTTTTCGCTATTCTGGAAGAATGTCTCCACGATGTTATTTTGGATCTCGATTTTCTATCAGTGCATTTGGCGTTGATTGATTGCTCCGCGGGACTTGTCAGCTCGATTTGCCCTGCTCTTCTGACCCTCCTGAGGAAGTTTCCAGCAGATTGTGTTCAACCGAGCACATTCGTCTTGCCCCCCAAGCTATGACGTGCGTCGTTCTTTTGCCCTCCCCACCTGTGCCTGACAGCGATTACATCATCTCTCCTATTTCGGACGTCCCCCTGGCCCATAACATTGCGCTTCCTCACTCTGTCGTCAATGTTACGAACAATTCTATGTGCCTGCCTATTCTAAACTTCCGACCATTACAGCCACGATCTACCGCAAGACATAGCTTTAGGCACGCTGTCATCTTGTGAAGACTACCACCTCTCAGCCTTGACGACTGAAACGGTCGTCTCAAGCGGCTTCATCGCCTTCTTCACCAACTACCTTATCCGACGTCTCCAACATGATTTCTCCTGATCTCGTGCCTCAGCACGCCGACTAGTTACGTCGTTTGCTCGCCTCATTCAGCGATATTTTTTACTTGGATGGTCGCCCTTTAGGTCAGACTTCCATTGCGAAACACATCATTGACACTGGCGACGCCCATCCAATTCACCGAAGACCATATCGGTTGTCCTTGCATGAGCGACAAGTTCAAACGGAAGTCGAAAAAATGCTTTCTCGGGGAATAATTGAGCCGTCTTCAAGCCCGTGGGCGTCCCCTGTAATCTTAGTTAAAAATAAAGACAACACCTGGCGTTTCTGCGTGGACTACCGGCATTTGAACAATATAACTAAAAAAGATATTAATCCTCTCCCCCGCATCGATGACGCGCTGGACTGCCGTCACAGTGCGAAATATTTTTCTTCCATCGACCTTCGGTCCGGCTACTGGCATATTGTTGTAGACGACATGGACTGCGAGAAGACAGCGTTTGTAACACCGGATGGCCTATACCAGTTCAAAGTCATGCCTTTCGGCTTGTGTAATGCCCCAGCCACGTTCGAATGTATGATGGACGCACTTCTGCATGGACTCAAGTGGTCCATCTGTCTTTGTTACCTAGATGACGTCATCGTTTTCGCTCCTACGTTTGCCACACACCTCGAGCGCCTTTCATTAGTTCTTTCTGTATTTCGAAATGCTGGCCTTCAGCTTAATTAGTCTAATTGTCACTTCGGTCACTGCCAAATCACTATCCTTGGCCATCTTGTTGATTCATGTGGTGTGCGCCCAGACCCAGATAAAGTGCCGGCTGTGCAGAATTTTTCTGTACCGACCAGCGCCAAGGATGTACGAAGCTTTGTGGGCCTGTGTTCTTGCTTCCGCCGCTTTGTTCACAACTTTGCGGAAGTCGCCTGACCTCTTACTGCGCTTCTGAAAGCTGATGCTTCATTTTTCTGGGGCCCTGAGCAAGCGACCGCCTTCTCGAAGCTCATCTCCCTGTTGACATCTCCACCTATTCTGGCGCACTTCGACCCATCTGCGCCTAGGGAAGTCCGCACTGACGCCAGTGGTCATCGAATCGGTGCCATGTGGACCGATTCCGGGAATGACCGTGTGATTGCATACGCCGGTATTTCCTCTCCCGAGTTGTGGACGACCTACTCCATTCCTGCGCCACCAAGCACAAGCTTACTACTGCCTACCATCTGCAGACGAATGGCCTTACTGAGCGTCTTAATCGCATCATCACCGACATGCTATCAATGTACGTTTCCGATGACCACCGTGACTGGGACAATGCTCTCCCCTTCGTCACATTCGCATACAATTCGTCGCATCACGACACAGCCAGTTACTCACCATTTTATCTATTGTAAGGCCACGACCCCGTATTGCCTTTCGACACCATCCTGCCCATCGCTCAGGATTCTACGTCGGAATACGCCTGAGACGTCATTGCCAAGGCCGAACAGGCACGTCAAGTTGCTCATCGTCGCCTTTCTATTACCCAGAACAAGCAGAAGAGCACATATGACAGTCGCCACCATGACGCTAATTTCCTTCCCGGGGACCTTGTCCTTCTATGGTCTCCCAGCCGCCGCATTGGCCTATCAGAAAAGCTAATGGTCGCGCTACGCTGGTCCTTACGGGTCCTCCGCCAGGTGACAGCTGTAACATATGAAATCCCACTTGCTCCCACTCACGACTCCCACTTGCTCTTCCCAGCCTCCCCGTGAGGTCGTGCATGTTGGCCGCCTCAAACGCTACCAGTCTTCGTCTACATAAGACGCACCGGGACGGTGTTTCCACATCGGAGGGCCATATGTTACAACGCTGGGAACAAGGTGGAAGAAGAAGGGCACGAGCTGGTATCGGAAGACAACAACGTTAGGGACTTGCCTGCGCTGCCTGTCTCTTGTAATATCAGCTGTAAATAGATTTCACTGCTACTTTAATCCTTGTGTCCCAATATTCTTTGGATATCCCAGCATGAATTACAGAGATAACCCTTACTAGGAGCAGGCATTTTCTACATCTGTAAAATTTATCTCATCAACTAATTGGAAAATGCTTCCTCAAATCACTGTAGAACTGCCAAAGTCAAGGTAAGAGTCACAATTTTCCAGAGTGGATATCGAGGTTTGCCTCCACCATAGACTTTATACGAGTGTATAATCATAATTTCTATAGCATACTGCAAGGGTAACTTGGTATTCATTAATTGCAGAAACTTATCTCGCATACTTTGGCGGATTTGTAGAGATACCACCCAATGTATCTGTTGCAAAGAAAAATTCTAGAGGCTCACGATATATCTGCTATCGGTGAAGATGATACGGTAGCAATGGTTGAGCTATGAAAAAAATAATTGTGCTTTTGATAGAGGTGCATTATTAAATGTGATTATATATAGGCATGCCCAACTGACAGCACTGCAAACCCTTGAAATTATATTTGCTCGAAAGTTTATGCATTCTAGTAGTATTTACATGGCCGTTTGGTGTTACACATATATGAAAATGTCAATCGAGAATTGGTCAGAAAAATAATTCTTTTGCGTATATTTATTGCGTATCTTACTGTCTGTACAGGCAGCTGATATGTCTTGCACTATATTGTGCCAAATCGCCCTAAGGCTCTATTGTCCATCGCATAGCGTATACATGCTCACTGTAAGTACAAGTGAATAATGCAAAAGCTGCCGAGTATTTCATAACACTTTTTTATTATGACTATGACAGCAGGATAGCACCATGCATGTCCAGTGCGCAGAGGTCCTCGAATACAAGTCACAAAAACTAATAATTTTCTAACAGCCGGTTAAGTCTCAAAATATTCCACAAAAGTTCACATTCCTCACACCTATCATTTAAGCTTAGGCTGCAAAAAATTAAGTTTGTATGCTTGCGACTTACTGCTCGAAAAAATTGTGTGTTTAGCTGCATGTGCTGCCAAGAAATTGTTTAATAGCCAACGTCAGCTGCTAAGAACAAATGCTAGAATGTAGGAATATTTTGTGTGCGTGAAGAACATTGGTTGAATTAATATGCATTGATGCACCTTGAACACCAGTGAATATGTCCTAGACACACCTGACTATGCCAAACGATGCATTTATTTATCCTAGCAAACAAATAAGGACACTTAGAGAACAATAACTTTTCTTGCAGAAGTAATGTAAATAGGACTGACACTTAGGCAAATATATTTTCCAAGAAACATCAAGGTTTTTTTTTTTTTTTTGCGTATTATTGCACTCTACTAACAGCTACAACCAGAACCCAATATATGAGGCCTTTCCGTTTAGCTCAAAGTTCAATTTCTGTCTTGCTTTTTGTCAGCTTCTCTTAATTCAATAGCGGAGCACAATTTATACTTCTTAATAGCAACACAAATGCTGTCTTTCTTCACTTTGTAATGCACAGAAAGAGCACAGTACCACTAAGGGTTGATACTATATATCTTCCCACGCGTGTGTTCGGACTTTTTGTCCAATATTGCAGATATGGCAGCAAGTCTGAATTAGTCACCACAGCACAGGAGGTAGAGTAGCATAACAACAGGAAGTCATCCAAACACTGACAGCCTTCACTTTCGCAGAGGGTGGCCAGCAGCCGAAGTTGTGCACATATTCCTTCCTCTATAGCAAATTCCATTGTACCCAGAGACCTCACTGGTTTCCAAGTCAGTCTTGCTGTAGCCTGCAGATCTATGCCGAATTACATCACACTATGAAGTACCAAGAAACTGAAGTAAGCCACATTTACTACGAAAACAGGCTTTAAAACTGCTTACACAGAACTTTAGCTTTGCAAAGCAGTGAAGCATGAAATCTAATAACCTTATGCAGGATTACGACATAAAAAAATCATGGAAAGGGCATTTCAGTAAAACATAACAATCATAGCCATAAGTTTGACACAAGAGGAAGGAAAACAAAATAACAAAAACGCAACTTCTACTTTTCTTGCGCTAGGCAGTTATGAGCTGTGTCTCAGGGTATTTTTTTTTTTTTTAAGTATTCCTCTAACAAGCTTCCTTGCAACATCGCAGCTGCTTGTTACATCACGTTCGAAGTCTCAGAAAAAAAACAACAAAATAAAGGTTCACAAATGTATGTGGGATCGCACCAAGAAACTACAGCTATGAAGTGGATGCTCTACCACTACACCAAAACTGCATTTTATTTGTGCTGAAGGAATGTTCCAATCAGTGATAAATTTTTACGTACATAGAAAGTACAAGCTCGAAAGGTGATACAGTTTAATGGGCTAAATACAGCAGAAAGGGGGAAATCACAAACAATGGTCCATCCCTGCCTTGCGTGCTCCTGGAATGACTATAGAGTCGCGAGGGCTCGATCGCACGACGCTATATTGTCCGCTGTATATTGTCCGCGCTTTAATGTCCCAATGTTCGGCTTCCAATATTTCTAATGTACTAATGTTCGGCTTCAGATATTTCTGCACGATGTCTTTTTAGCCGGGAAACTGCCGCAATATACCATGTTTTGTCATGAGTCCAGTGCCTGTGAGGCACGTTGAGCAGGTGACTGGCGTTGTAGGGCTCCAGCATCCCAGACCGGCAAGTTCTCAGCTTCATCGACTTCCACGATGTAGTTCTGTGGTTCCTCCCTGTTGTAGTAGAAGGTGCTACTAAGGGAGCATTTCTTGTAAAGACGCCACTTGGCCAGCACGTCCTCTATCAGGGCATAGCTGGTGTGTGCATTATGCACCAGCACTTGAGTGCCGCGTGGTAGGTTTAGCCGCAGTGGGTGGGCATCCTTTGGAGGTTGCGCCACCAGAGCATTTCTCCTTTTTTGTTTAGCCATTTGGCACCAGATCTGTGTCGTTTAGTGTGAGTAGAATAAGCAGAGAGGGATGGTGGTGTCTCCTGCCTCGTTCTTGCATGCCAGCGCCTGGGCAACCTCACTTGCTGACACCACCCGTGTGTCCCGGTACCCGGTCCATTCACACTCCCAAGTAATGGTTCCTGTGAAGCCTGCTGCTTCAGATCTTTATGCCTCTTAGTATAATTCCTACTATTGGACTGCCTGCAAGCTACTATGGGCTTGCTATCTAAGTTCTCAAAGTGGTTTTATAATGGGTCACCTAAATATATTATCTGAAAACGCAAAGTTCTTTCTTTTGTGGTTGGAATTAAGTCATCATCATCATCAGCCTATATTTATGTCCACTGCAGGACGAAGGCTTCTCCCTGCGATCTCCACTTACCCTTGTATTGCGCTAGCTGATTCCAATTCGCGCCTGCAGATTTCCTAACTTCATCACCCAACCTAGTTTTCTGCCGTTCTCGAGTGCACTTCCCTTCTCTTGGTATCCATTCTGTAACTCTAATGGTCCACCGGTTATCCATCCTACGCATTACATGGCCTGCCCAGCTCCATTTTTAGATGCGAAGCATCTTATGCTCGGGGCTATGTCACTCCCTCCCTCCATCCATCCGCCGTGCGTCCACACCCGTACTGCGCATGCGCATCCTCCTCCCCCTCCTCTCCTTGTCTCATCTCTCCTCTCGGCATTCCTCCTCTCCTCTCCGGATTGCGCAACGAATGGCAACACCTGCGGCTCCGCGCGCGATAATGCGAAGCAGCTTAGGTTAGAGACGCGACGGTAGGCGCCCCAGAGGCACCGGCAACAGTCACCAACGCCGCGCGCGTTCGGTGCGAACGCGGGCAAAACGCCGACGGCGTCGACAACAGTTCTGCGCGTTGCTGGTGCTGCTGCATGTCCAAGTTTATACAGCTGATAAAACTACCTTGAGTCGACCCCATGGCTGCTTCGCATACTACTCAGGGTTCCCCTACGGGAAGATGGTGTAATTTTTTTCCTCTTAATGTCAACTAGAATATCGGCTATCCCCGTTTGCTCTCTGATCCACACCGCTCTCTTCCTGTCTGTTAAAGGGGCTGAGACACCAAATTTTGAGGCTATAATAAGCCTGCTGTAGGCTTCCTCTGTATGCAAGGATACTCAACACGAAGTGTTGGACACAGCAAACGTTTAAAATATTTTTAATTCGCTTCCAAAGAGTGCCTAAATGCTTGTTCTCGCGAGTGAGACCCATCGCTAGCGCCATTGACACCGACGTCACTGTGCTGGAAGTGTAACGAAAGTTTTAGTGACGTCATATTACGTTAGAGTGACGTACAATGAGCGGTGACCCACAGCACCGGGCAAGCCTAGAGAGCCTCGAGTCGGACGCAGACGTGGAGTCGGAATGGGAGCTGACGCAGCTAGCCATGACAACTGTCGGTGTGGTTTTGTTTGCCTGCGCTGGTACAGAACGTGTGTGCGAGAGCAGCCTGGGACGCTATAACGTAAAATGATTCCAAACTGTTTTGATTCCAAGTCCACGATCGCCGCTCGCCGATTGGCTCATATTTCTGAGGCCGCGCCCACTTTGCCGCTGCGTCAAGCGACGTCACGAAACCGCAAAAACCGACACGTCATAGTGACGTTTACGCATAGATTATGCTAAATTATGCCGATCAAAACTGGAAACATCGTGCACCGGCGAGCGCCCCGTTCCGTCTAGAAAAAAAAAAATTAAGAAATGGCGGCGTTTTTGCTGGTGTTGGCGGCGGCGGCTCGTCAGCTCGGGCGGAGGCGCGAAAGGAGGCAGGCCGAGGACGCGTTCGACATGCCAGACGACGTGTTTCGGCAGCACTTTCGTCTGAGGAAGGAAACTGTGCGGTGGCTGTGCGACGAAGTCGCGGAGGAGCTCGGAGGCGTGCGATCAACAGCGCTGTCGGTGGAGCGACAAGTGTTGTGCGCGTTGCGTTTCTTCGCGACGGGCAGCATTCAGGGGTCCGTAGGGAGCGAGGAGACGATTGGCGTGACGCAGCCTGCGGTCAGCAAGTGCGTGCGACGCGTGGCTGAGGCAATCGTCCACGCCGGGACCCGCAACAAGTGGGTCCACTTCCCGAGGACGTCGGAGGAAAAGGCGGCCGTGAAAGAAGGGTTCCTTCGACGCGGCGGCATTCCCGGCGTCATCGGCTGCGTGGACGGCAGCCTTATTGCCATCATCGCACCGAAGGGCGACAACAAGGCGGCATACATGTGCCGCAAAGGCTTCTATGCCCTTAACAGCATGTTCGTAAGTATCGTCAGGTTTGTCTAATTTGCCCTTCGTAGCAACGCGTGGCTGATGCTGTGCACGCTTTCGTCAGATTTGCGACGCAGGCATGCGGATTCTGGCCGTCGACGCTCTGCGACCGGGGTCGGATCACGACGCCTACATCTGGAGAACGACGTGGTTGCGTCGTCGGTTCCAGGAGGGACACATTGCCAAGGCTGGCGAGCACCTCCTCGGTGAGCAGAGGGAAAAATTAATGCAGTTGCCTAGCAGCACACAATAAAGTGTACTCCCGCCGTAAGAGTATGTTGGAAACCCTAACCGTTTATATTATAGTAGCATGTTAAGTATAGGTGACATAGGCGGGATGTTAAATTTTTTTAATGAGTATCTGCTCGCAGCAAAATCACATTTAACTGCTGTATTGCAACCTAACCTTTATCAGGTGTGTACATTATGGAGCACAGAATGTTTGTCTTGCCACATTATTTTTTACACTGGCATTCATTCAAGAATGCAGACCACAATTCGGCCACCTTGCTGGATGCTAATAATATGAATTTTACTATTTAACACCAACTATTGTTATCTGTGCTGATCACAGCAGCATCAAGTGCTCAATCTGTACATTCTTTTATTACAGCCTCT
This sequence comes from Dermacentor silvarum, assembly GCF_013339745.2. Classification (NCBI taxonomy): domain Eukaryota; kingdom Metazoa; phylum Arthropoda; class Arachnida; order Ixodida; family Ixodidae; genus Dermacentor; species Dermacentor silvarum. The sequence goes on along the minus strand of NC_051160.1, from coordinate 114,567,962 downwards.
GTCTAGTGGGTGTATGTCACATGACTCATGCTTCACTAGCTCAACGATGCGCATTTGATTTGATACCATTTTTATGCTCATGCAGGTGACAACGGCTACCCCCTCGAACCATGGCTCCTGACTCCGGTCCCAGGCCATCCTCCCACTCACATTGCAGAAGGCAGGTACAACACTGCACACGCTTCCATGCGGTCTGTAGTGGAGCACTGCATTGGACTTCTGAAGAGCCGCTTCCGCTGCCTTCAGAGGTACCGTGCCCTTCACTATGAACCAGACCGCGCAGCCAACATCATTGCAGCGTGTGCAGTGTTGCACAATTTGTGTCTTGATGAAGGTGACAGTGCGTTTGATGAGGTTGATGGTGATGACAGCAGCTACAGCAGCAGTGACGATGCAAACAGTGGCCCCTTCCCACAGGGAGTTCCCCGAGCGAGGGCAGCACGTATATTGTATCTGAAAGGATGTGCTGCCCGTGAGAATGTAATTCGATTATTCGGAACCACACGGCAGCAGCACCAGCACTACCTGCGAAGGGTGCGAAGGCGGCTGCGTCAGCAGCAGCACCGACAGCAGCAGTAAACGTGCCTGCAGTGTCAAGCACATATGCCTAATAAAGAGAAGGAATCAACGTGAAGGCGTATTGGCAATGAGTGGATAGTGCGCTGTTTTTTTATAGAATCTGCTAAATTACCACCATTGCTTTCACGTAGCCTGTACCAATGAGCTGTCACTACTGGAGATTATTGCATCATTCCACTGCGACACAACATGAGCCTTTCACTTAGTAGCTGTGGATAGACAACATTGTGGTCATTAGCAGTATGTCATAGCCACTTCTCTGGGCAGCAGGAGCTTGCCGGTTGATTTGCTGCTGCTGCTACTGTCACCTTGATGCATTTATCTACTGGCATCACCGCCACTGTCACCGCCGTCTGCACTGTGCATGGGAGGATATTGGACTTCGTCTCCTCGCTTCCTGCTTGGGCTGCAGCAAAGCACAACACTTTTCGCTCCACCATATGTACTGTTCTCGCACACCTTCCAGGCCCTGCACACCTTTGCCACACAGCCTCTGCACAGTTCCTTTTCAACAGGCCAAGTCATGCTGACACAGATCGCCTGGCATGTCAAGCACATGATGTGCTTGTTGGATGTGCATTCATTTGTACATACTTGTATAATTGTACATATATTTGTAAAAAGTCATATCAAGTGCCAGTTATGTTCTTGAAAATCATTGCTGCACGTCCCCACAGTGAATGAAAAATTGCAACACAACTTCAGTGTCATGTTTATTCAAAGTGAATAACAGTCATCATGATACAAATCAATGCACACAGGGTACGAATTCACGGTGCCAAAACCTAACAGTACGGTTTCCACTACATGGCACCTAATACATTGTGAAATGCCGCTGGCACACATTAAATCACAGAAATGTCTGACATTAATAATGTTTTTCTTTGGGCTCATCCACAACCATTTGCATTCACCCAGCAACTTCACAGTGCAAAAGGTGTTGCAAGTCTTGCCTGTTATGCATCCGCCATATTTGTAGCACAAAATAGATGTTATTTTCAACGACTACTGCCATAATAAGACCACCAGTGTGAAAGTGCAGTCACACAGCTTTTAAAGAATGACACATGTGCGAAAATACTGTGCACTTTGATAATCAACCATTTAACAATGCCAACAAGAACAGCCTGGCAGTAAATGTTGTAAAATAATGGCCACATTGATGGCTACATTGGGTGTATCAGAAATTGTTCTCAACAATGGGGACTAGATTGCATTGCCATCACCGATACGGCCACCTGATATATCACAATAACTATTGCAAGTAACAGGCACTTGTTGGTAAAAGAAATAATAGTATGTACATTTGTGCCCTCCATTGGGCAACAAAATTTGAAATTGGAAACACAACATACATATAGCATGAAAATCATAACAGTGGATTTCAATACCTGTTATCACAGCATTTGTGTGCGAAACACTGTTGTGGCTAAAATAAAAGTGACCACATAGTCAACATGTTCCTTGAAAAGCAGCAAATACTTAAATAGCACATAAACAGCAAAACGAAAGCACACACCTAACCAAAAGGATGAAACAGACATACGGTTCACTCCCTGAGACAAACTTGCTCAGCAAGTGAAACTACACATAACAAAAAAAGTTACAATAATTTAAACATTATGCGAAATGCAACATATTAAAAAAATAACATAATAAAAGAACATGTAATGATGACACCTGTCACCACTACGGCTGAGGCGGCTCGCGGAGGCCATGGGCGAGGGCAGCCATGAGTTGGCGCAAGGTGGTTGCGATGAGGACAGTCGCCTCCCGCAAGCCCCTCCTCTCCACCGCCAGCTGCTGCTGCACCGCGTGGGAGGCCCTCTGCTCCTCCACCAGTTGCTGATGATGCTGTGAAAAAAGTGCACTTGCTGCAGCTACAGGATACGAAATTAAATTTTTCGTTTCACAGTGTTTGCAAGGGTTACACTTTCAGCTTGGTTACTCTAGAGGGCAGTGAGAACGTATGCATATGACGGGAGAAATTGAAGTGCAAACTGTGTATGATCTGTTATGTTACAAACATGTTCAAAGACAGAAAATGCTACCAAGCCACCTTTGTCACTAAGAAGTCAATGTCGGTGATAAGCTGAATTTACCTACAAAAGATGAACATGCTGTGGGGGTACATGCAACCATGGAAATGTTTTGTAACTTGCGAAGTAACAGAATGAGAAAGCACCTCACAGAGGGTACATAAGTACACGAACCAATGAACCCAAGGAATACAGATGCCACTCATGAATAAGCAGGTTGTAAGTTACATTAACCTGCACACTAATTCCTTCTTAAAAAATGGAAACCTGGGCGAGTTGTACGTACCTGCCTGTTTTGATCAAGCAGTATCCGGTGGAAGCTGACGGCGTCCAAGTTTGATGCCTCTGCCAGCTGCTCTTGCCTGGCGTATTCAGCTGCTGCCCTGAAGGCCGCATCCTCCAGTGGCTGCTGCTGTCGAGGTGGCCTCAGGGGCTGCTGCTTAGCTGATGGTCCTTAAAAATTAAATCGGCATAGAGGATAAAAAATTTGTTGTGTCCTTCTATGTTGAACATTCACTGGTTCATTTTCATAGGTCAAAACATAGAAAACTATTCCCGGCAACAAACTGTAGGCAATATAAACCTTACATTTGGATAGATAAAGCGACACCATAGCACTACAAAATGCTGCATCAATATTAATTTCTACACAGCAACTTGAACGCTACAGAAGCTGCATCACAAGTGGTATGATTAGTCAAACAGACTATAGTTTCGTCAGCCACATTATGGCAGGGACTAGCTGTGTTTCTTTGTAGGTGACTATGTGAAATAAATTTTTTCTGTTTAAAAGGTCACAACAGGCAGTACTTCGTTCTGAAGGCTTCGCATTGCAATTGCTGTTAAAGTGCCTTACGTGCAGTGCCGCTCATCCCTGGCTCTGTGCTCATGGACACATAGGGCGGGGCTGTCGGGAGAAGCACGCGGGTGGCAGCGGCCTCCTCCTCGCTGGAGCTTGCCTGCTGCAACAACAAAGCGTAGTAGACTGAGCATTGCATCCAATGAATATGATTTCAATACTGTTATTGTTGCTTCAGTTGCATGAACGGTTTGCCAAGTCTATTCATATTTATTCACTCTGTACAGAACATGCTTGCTGCATCAACTGACTTACTCGTGACTAGACATGCTTCACGGAGTAACGAACCATATAATCAATCATAGGACGTTTCTGAACAGCATTGGTTTCTTATGTTATTCTAGTGGGGCCAAATTTTCATTTCTGCAAAGTATAGATATCATATGCTGGCATGTGTTCTTAATTGCAAGAAAGCAGACAAGCACACAGCAGTGAAACATTCACCAGCTCTGAACAGTGTAACTTAATTCTCCAAACTGGTCCACATAGCAACAGAAAATGCTACGCACCTCGGCATCATCCTCAAAAAATTT
>NC_051160.1:114537121-114563852 GCF_013339745.2 Dermacentor silvarum | reverse complement strand
AGCCACGATGAGCAACACAGAGACCCAGTGGCCTGAACACTGCTTAGACCCAACTCTGCTTCCACAGTGCAGTGCAACAGGTTTATTTTCTAGACGCCACAAAAAATACAAAAGGGATGGTCCCTCATTCTTCAACTGGGAATGCTCATACTGCCGACATACAATACTGTCATTGGGCATGCAAAATACACTTTCACCAACAATTAAACCAATTGGTTTTAACCGTCTCAGCCTGTGAACAAAATCTCTCCATCTATCGTCACAAAAATTCATATACGGCTCATACGGCTGTGCATCGTGTCATCCAAATCTGGCCAAAAATGTAATTAAACTTGTGAAATTAGGTCTACTATCATTAATTAATAGAAAAGTAAAGAAGGCAGCTCACACATCACTTGTCAAAGCCACTATGCAGCTGTTAGCAGTTTGAATCTGCCTGTCCACATTCAATACAGCATGTCCTAAGCCGTCGATGCGAAATAAGGAAAGCTTACACATTCTACTTGTGCTTTGTCACTGACTTTACGAAGCCAGCCAGACAACTTGAAAAGACACAAGGAAGACGTCCTGTACCACTGACACAAATACAGCCAGTCATGTACTGGACTGATGTTACCGTAGCGCCACATTTTGCATGTTCTTGTGAAACCTCAGAGCACTAGCTCCTCTTGTTCCTCAAATTCTATCTTTTCTCCCATGGGCGAAACCCTCTCTTCCTCAACAGAGCCGCTGCTTGGCGACACGACGTTCCTCGGCATAGGCTGCGGTTCCTCCGTTGGCGAGACCACCTCTCGATTTCCTTCCTCTTCCTCCTCCTCCACCTCTTCATCCTCATCGACTTTGAGACTATCTCCATTGACCGTCACGCTCGTGCAGTGATTAACCAAGACTGTCGTCGTCGTCGCCGGCAGTGGCGCAGTTGGACTGTGGTCTGCTGTGCCATTGGGGACCGAAGAGAGCTTGTCCACGAACTCCGGGTCAAGGGACCGTAGCCGGTCGAGGAAGCTTGCTTTGTCCTCGTCACTCCAGCCCTGGGAGAATAGTAGACACATCTAAGGCATCTCTAAAAGGTTCTAATACATGAAAGAAAAGCTTGTCAGTGCACTATACTGGCACTACTATGTCCAAAGCCTCACTAATTTAAACAAAACACAGTGGAACACAGTTATGTTCGTTGCCGTTGAGTTTTCCAGGCGATAACGTCGTTTTCTTGACCTAAAAAAGCCCATCGGGAGTCGATGGGCTTTTTAGGTCAGGATCTCAAGCACACGACGTAGTCACCTAGAAAACTCAATGGCGAAGAACATGTTATGTATTACGTTTCCATTTGCTACATTGCCAATCTGTAATGTTCCCTCATCTTACATTATGTTTGAACATGGCAGTCACGTAAATTTAGTGGTGCAAAGGCAAACTCGCTCTCGCATGTTGCTGTGAAGACGATAAATGTAAGTTGCGGTTAAGCCTGTCAAGCCCCGCCCGTGGCCCCACTCCAAAATGACAGAAGTATGTGATCGTCAGTCCCGATTAGCATGTACCGACACGATTGTGGTTTTTGCCCGTTCTCTAAAGGTAACTTTGCTGCAATACAGCCCTGGTATGTGGTGAAGCATACAGAAAACTGTTCCCGGAATCATATTAAGAATGGAAAGGGGCCACTGTCACTGAACATAGTATGTGTCCCTTAACTATATCCGTGTGCATGCCCTGTATTCGGTCACAGCCCGAGCGCTATTCTGTTAAATAAATGAGGTAAACAGAATATATAAGCAACAAGTCAGGTCAGGAGAAGTATAAGCAGACTACAGAGGCCTGTCATCAAAACTGTAAAAAAGTTGTGCAGACAACATCGGGGGATGTTTATCTAAGCCAAGTGATAGCTTAGTACTGCAAATCTGCAGAGATATCCATTGCATATTCCTTGGAATTCAATCAATGACACCTAATGAGTGTCTCAGTAGGCTTACAGGAGGAAGCTAGCGCTTCAGCGAGACATTCATCGCACAATGGTTTTTGCCCAATTTTCTTCAGCACACATGCTGGCCACCATAGTTTCTTGGCTTCTGTCATTTGTTCACTCTCCTGTTTTAGTAGTGTGGCGGCGACAAAGAGCTCCAGCTAAGTGCCACTGCCTCTAATTTAGTTTCTGTGGTTTAGAGCCCGAATGGGTGCCACATAAACTACGCTGCTACTGTGTTTTATGCTTAGAATTTATAGAAACAATAACACCCAACAGTGAGCAGAGTGGATACTTTCGCTACTTTTCCTTGGTATGATGTCACTTCTGACAGCACCTGCAAGCCTAGACTGTGTGCAGAGTGGCCGCCGTCTTCACATGCTATGACGTCACTACTGGCACCCTCAATGTGCTTATTAAAGGCAGTGGTGCTTTGGGGCTATACCTCAACCAGTAATGCCGGAGGAATTTGGTAGGAAAGCTATCGCTTTAAATGTTTTGACCAAAACCAACGTTTTGCTGACTAGAGTTTCACCAGTGTAACCAGATGAGGTAGCAGAAAAAAGCAGATAGATGTTCCAAATGAGCATGAAGTGAGCTTCCATGAGGAAGCATACTTGTCAGCAAACGGCATAGTGGACAATTATTACAATGCTTGATTATGAAATTACAAGAAAGTTAGTATTAAATTATGTCACACTGTCATGCAGCTACATACGTATGTGAATGTGTTAAAAAAAGCAAATTTCTTTGATTCTAGTATCACTTCAAATGTGACTTCTCAGTGGATGTTGCAAAGTATGATACGAGTTGTGCACCATGTGAAGAGGCAGTAGTTATTGACAGCTAAACAATATCCTTGAACCTTCCTATACGAAATGCGATATACAGTGTGCAGACAGTATTAATGTTTTTTTTTAGATCAATGAAGGTCTGAAAAATCCCCAGCAAATTATTCTGATTACTGTATAAGGGGAGACAGGGGTTATGGAGATAATTCTTTCTTTTTTGACCAAGTCTGATGAAACTGCACAGTCCTGTCAGTTTCTCATGTATACAAGGTCTGTTAGAAAAGTATCCGACCTTATTTTTTTTGTGAACACATGATGAATATGAAACAAGTGCGCTTGCACCAGCCGACCTTGAAACTTCGTGCGCGTGCGCAAATTTTTTCCCGCCTGCCGATAGCGTCAGTCGCTGGGACGCAACGTTTGAGTGAGGTAGTGCGCAGTGCTCTCGTCGGTTTCATTTATTGCAAGGAAAATGACGGAGCAACTGGAGCAGCGCTACTGCATCAAATTTTGACAAAAACTGGGCGACAGTCAAGTGGAAACCATTCGGAAGATTCAGAGGGCTTTTGGTGACGATGCTATGAGCAGTATACATATTAAGGAGTGGTACAACCGGTTTAAGGAAGGCCGCACATCAGTGGAGAGCGAGCCACGCTCCGGTCGAATATCAACATGCCAAAATGACCAGGTCATTACCGAAGTGAATGCTGTAGTGATGCGAGACCGTCGTGTGACTATCCGAGAAATTGCGGAAGAGGTGGGCATCAGCACTTTTTCTGCACATTCCATTATGACCGAACATTTGGCCATGGAGAGAGTTGCGGTGAAATTCGTGCCGAAGCTGCTCACGGTGGAGCAAAAGCAACTTTGTGTTGAAGTCTCAGAGGACATGCTGGATTCCACAAACAGTGACCCCGAATTCATGAAAACCATAATCACTGTTGACGAGTCTTGGGTGTACGGGTATGACCCGGAAACCAAATCCCAGTCATCACAGTGGAAGCATTCTACGTCACCAAGACCAAAAAAGGCCCACCAAGTGCGCAGCAATGTCAAAGTGATGCTGACTGCTTTATTTGACTCCCACGATGTGGTACAGTGGAATCTCGATGATACGATCACGGCTAATACGAATTTCCGGATGATACGAATTTTTCTGAGGTCCCGGCCGAGCCCCATTACTTTGCAACGTGCTAGAGAACGGTTGTTACGAATCGATTTTCGACCAGCGTCGCTTGATACGAATAAACGCCGCCCCACCGACGGCCGCGAAAGAGAACAGCGCGCAGTCACGCGCGTTTTCCCTTTCTCTTTTGGTGCGGAGGCGCGGAAGCCGCGACTGGGCGCGAATAGTTTGAAGCGGTGGCGCTTTTGTTGCTTTTGTGCTTTTCTTTTTGTCTCTTCGCTCGCTGCGGCGGCCGCGTTTCCCCACGCGCGGCCGCCGCAGCAAGCGAAGGTTCGTGCGGTCTATCGCTTCAACGAAAACTGAGCGGCGTAAGCACAGCGCATACAATGGTCAGAGCCGGGTGGAGATCGCTTTCAAGATACGGTGCGCGCGACAACACCGACAGCCGGCACAGGCGCAAAGTACAAGAACGCATTTGATGGCAGAGTAGGAGCCCCCCTCCCACTCCCTCCCTCCCGTGCTACCTTCCCGCTTTGCTCCTTTCGCGTGGGGAGATTGCGCCGCCAGTTACCCTTGCGCTCGGTTGCAAGATAGGCATTTGGCGCCGCAGCACAGCGTCGCCTCGCCCCCCTCCCTCCCATACCCCCACGGCCTTTCGCGCAACGGAAGTCGCGTTTGCTCTCCGCTGTGCGTTCGCTGTCCGTGAAGGCGCGCGTCCCCCGCGCGCTTTCACTCGCACATACGGCGCGCGGTGACTTTATCGCCCTTGGACTCGTGCTCCACGTCTCATGCTCTTCCTCCGCATCACCCTCGTTGATCTCCTCTCCCATCGGGGGGCGCACCTCGTGCTCGCAACCGCCCTTGTCGACAAGATTTTCTCGCGGAAGCCGCAATTTCGTCTCACACGGCTGCACTGCAAGCGGTATGCGTATACATGGAGTTCTATAGGAGGGTAAACGGGAGTCGGAAAAGGCCGCGTTGTAGCCAGTTCTGCACTATAAACGGTTAAGTTATAAGTGGTCTATACTGTAAATGCTTTTTACATACGTGTGCCTGAGTGAGTTCACCTCTCGACTCTTTAATTCAGCTAGTTTTAATTGTGTTTCGATGATACGAATTTCGGCTAATACGAATTTTTTCGTGACCCCGTGAGATTCGTATCATCGAGATTTCACTGTACACCCTGCGTATGCACCACAATGTCAAACAATCACCAAAGAGTGGACTAGCCCAGCAAGCCACCATTCCACCAAAGAGTACTACAGGGATGTCCTCCGTCGCCTACTTGATGCTGTGCGGCGCAAGAGACCGGAGTTGTGGTCAACAGGAAATTGGCGCATTCATCACGACAATGCTCCTGCAGATTCCTCGCACTTGAATCAGACTTTTTTGGCGAAAAACCTGAGTCCTGTAGTTCAACAGGCTTCTTACTCTCCCGATGTGGCCCCCTGCAACTTCTGACTGTTTCCCCAAAAAATCAAGAGGCCATTGAAAGGAGCGCAATTTCAGAAAATAGAGGACATTATGGCTGCAACAACAGCTGAGCTACACCCGATTCCGAAAGAGGCCTTCTCGGAATGCTTCCAACAATGGCAGCACCGCTGGGAGAAGTGTGTGGAGTCCCAAGGAGACTACTTTGAGGGTTATTAGGTTTGCAATGCTCCAGTTATTCGTTTTTTTTTTCTTTGGCCAAAGGTCGGATACTTTTCTAACAGACCTCGTATTACAGGGTGTCCCAACTATCATGCAGAAAGATTTAAAAATATGGAAATGCCATGTAGCTGGACAGAACTAAGGTGATGCTGTTTGCTGTCGCTTGGAGATACTCAGAGTATTCTTTGCATTCTGCCTAATTAGATAATTAGTTGTAATTAATCAACTTCTCAAATATTATAATTAGATGAAAAGTGCCAATGAAAAAATTGTAGAGCAACATGAGAAACTACTGATACAGCTTTCTGGTGCTCAATATGTGCTACATAAAAGTGTTTTCCCAAGCGTGAAAGAAGCCCACGAATACACGCAAAATTGCCGTGCGACTGGCTACTTGAGGCAATTTGTGTGTAATCATGGGCTTCTTTCACGCTTGGAAGAACACTTATGTAGCAAATATTGAGCACCAGAAAGCTGTATTGGTGGTTTCTCATGTTGCTCTACAATTTTCTCATTGACACTTTTCATCTAATTATATTTGAGAAGTTGATTAATTACAACTAATTATCTAATTAGGCAGAATGCAAAGAATACTCTGAGTATCTCCAAGCGACAGCAAACAGCATCACCTTAGTTCTGTCCAGCTACATGGCATTTGCATATTTTAAAATCTTCCTGCATGATAGTTGTGACAGCCTGTATATAACTCATGCACTTCTCAAGATAACAGTTAGCTTCTATTGTTTGCTGAAACAAAATTATACGTATTTAAAAGAAAGTTGTGCTAACACGTATGCATAAGGAGTGCAACGCTGAAAGCAGATTTGAAATTCAACAATTATTTCTCAGTTCACAGTAAAATTAAGTTCAGTGTTTACAGCATGAATATTGACGAGCAAGTGCAAATGAAAAAAAAAAAAAAACTTTTGGAGCTCAGAATTAAAAAACCTGTACCCAGTGTTACCTTCCTTACATGAGTGATTGGCCATTGTATCATGGGATGTCACACGGTGAAATGTGGCCATCACAGCCATTTGCATGGCATGTGCATCATTTGCATGTTTGGGCCAAGACATAGTACGAGCTCACCCTGTTGATCGAATCGCCCGTCAGCCAGCACTTTCGAGAAAGGCACTATCGAGCCAGGACTTTTTGTGCTTAGTGACCAAATTAGCAGGGCCGCACCGATCCGCTTCTGAATATGATTAACACAGTATTTCTTGTTGATGAGAATATAGCCATACACCATCTCTTCATGAAAAACAAGGTATCTTCTGCTGTCGCCACCCGAAAGCACAATCAGATATCTCAGGTTGCGCTGCTCTGGAACCTCCTGAACAAGATGAGTGCAGCCTCTCCTTCCTATTTACCAGCTTTTTCTGGCGTGTTTCTGTGACACCGATGGCCTTCCTTCCACATTTCGTAAGAGGATTCACCGTCCTTTGCGGCCAATTCACAAATGACGTAAGTTATGCCGAAAGCAACGCATTGCAAAACAAGCACGCCGATGGTGCTAATGCTGATATGCGATGAATACCCTGTGTCATATGACACGGCAATGTTGCCCAGCTTGCTCAGATTTACTTCCATGTAAAATGCATGAACCAAACTCGCATACTCCCTCGTCAGTTTCTCAGCAGCGCGAGTAGTGGCAGATGTTAGCTTCATCATTTTGTATGTCTGCCATGTTGTGTGGAGGCTACGATGCGTGTTCATTGTTACAAACATGTAACTGAGTGCAGTTTGCCTACTGCAAGTAGCTTGCATAGCGTGCAGCGGGCACATTCAAACTAAACTTGTTGATTTTTTAAATCTGTATTGACGTGTGGCAAACGCTAAGCTGACAACGCCTCACTGCAGTACGCACCACAAGCAGCAGTTTGATGACAAAGCCGCACCCTTGCTCATCTTTGCAGATTTTAACTTCTCCATTTTAAGGCTTACACTCTGCAATATCTAGCAAGGCATTCACTGACTACAAGCTCACAATAGTAAATGCTGTTGCCTCAGGCAGGGTCTGCAGTATCAGCATGTTTAGCAAGGAAGTTGCATTTTCGTTCATTCACTGCAATCGATGACATCTGCTGCAGTTTCTCTTCTGCATTTTTCTGGTTGTGTTTTAGGTGACGCTACTGCGAGACTTGCGTGTACCGGCTGCTGTCCACAGTGCTGTTGGCAGCTGACAGGTTTGCTGGTGTGGTGTTTGTCAGGCTACTGCGCCGGGTTCAGCGACTGTACAATTGAATATGGGAAGTCCCTTATACACCATGTCCCAAATCATGGGGCGCCTCATGAAATTCTCGGCCCTTGCTCACCTAATTTTTTTCCTCAAAATTATGTTTTGTGCAGAACTTCTTGACTGGTTGAGCCATAGCTGCAACACTACGGTGGCTACGCTAAGATAAAACTGCTCGAAATGCGACTTAAACCTAAGGATGGTAAGAAATTCAGCAAAGAAGATGTACAAAACTATTTATCGTCAGCAAAATGCTTTCTGTGGATACCATGGAGCTTCGGCAATGTTAGTAGACAATATGCAATGGCACAGCCATGTCCATATCTCAGATTTGCAAACAACTTAAGTTCCTTTGCTGAAAGCCACTGCTATTATTGGTGAGCTTGCACATTGTGGCCGTCCTGGTTAACCTCCCTGCCTTTCCATTATCACTTTCTCCAGTGTGAAGAAATGCACTGCTGCAAGTGTCACGTGACTGATAGCACAAACTGAATAATCAGTTAGTGTTGCATTCCAGCACCGCTTTTCACCCTCCCACAAATGGAGCATACTCCAAGCTACGCCACAAAATGTTGTTACACCAAAGCGACTACCAGTACAATGTGCAAGAAGTACGGCACACACTTGAGTGGTACTAACAGATCTCAGCTCTTTGCAAACTATGTCCACACCAGGCAGAAATAAGTACATATTAACACACATTCTGACTTCAATCCAGGGTGTCTACCAAGTTGACATTTTCAGATTCCCTGAGTTTTCCAGGTTTTCCCTGAGTGATTTTGCTAAATTCCCTGAGTGAAACGGAACTTTCTTTTACATCAAGATGGGCTGACACCATGTTGCCTGATGCTGTCACTCTTTAGTAAGCATGTTAAAAAAAATGCGAAGCATCAATTGCGATAGCAAATTAGTAGAGAGCTATACGGAGTAAGGATAGTAGTTTTATCGATCAGCTGTATAAACAGACATGCAGCAGCACCAGCAATGCGCCGAACTGTTGTCGATGCCGTCGGCGTTTTGCCCGCGTTCACACCGAATGCGCACGGCGCTGGTGACTGTTGCCTGTGCCTTTTTTTTCTTTCTCTATGGTGTGACCGTACCTGGCCGACGCACGCACCGAGTCAGAACGGAACTACCGTTCACTGCAACAACTTAAGACGAAATCGCGGTCGCTATCTATGCGATCATGGATGGCCACTACGGCCGGCGTGCGTATTGAGTCAAAACGAAACTAAACGAAACCGCTGCGAAAGAAACCGCGGCAGCTATCGACGCGATGATGGCTGGCGACTATGAAATCCCGCGGCCAACGCCTTGTTATGCGCGGCGGTAAACGCAATAAAGGCACAAATAGGCACGAAGCGTTCCGTCGTTGCTGTCATTCACGTACGATTTCCGCTGCTGACTATGGCTATGAAGACTCCGCCGCTTCGTTTCGGTTGTGCGCTAGCGCCGTTTATGCTCTTCTGCGTCGCACATTTCAGGCTCTTTAATGCAAAATCATATAGCCTTCGAGATTTATGGTTGATGTATGGCAGCCATGACGTGAAGCATAGCCTCCGAGATGTGGACCGACCGTCCGTGGCTTTTGACTGCCTATTCGGGACCGCTGAATAATTCGAAAATATTGAATCCATGAATTCGAATCGAAGCGAATAACGAACATTGAATTATTCAATGAAATATTCGACAATACCCTATATTCGCCCATCCCTACAGTAATTTTCCCTGATAGAGGCACAAATTCCCTGAGTTTTCCCTGAGTTTTTCCAGAATATTCAAAATCCCTGAGAATTCCCTGTTTTCCCGGTTTTCCCGGTTGGTAGACACCCTGCAATCATAAGGGGATTTGTTTTCTTAATATGTCATCAGCACGGACGCATTCTTGAATGTACTGCCTGCAAATGCAGGTGACTCCTTTTGTTGAATTTCACTTTAAATGCCAATACACATGCTTTCAATGTGATCCAAATAACGGTTATCTTAGGTGGTACCATAAGATCGGTTATGCAGTAAACTAACATTTGTTTAATGGATTGCTCTACATAGATTCACAATCACTTAATTCTGCACAGAACTCTAGGTTGAAGGCAAATTTTTCTAATGTCACTTTGGCAGGTACTATATACCAATTCTTGCTGCCCACAAATTGTCCATTGCATGCTCTGCGAAATGAGACTGAATAGACACATTACCATTGGACATGGTAAATGCCTGTTCAGAGCATGGTTTCAGTCAGCACCTTCCATGCGTCTGAAAGCATGCTTATTGCAAACTTCAGATGAATGCTGTAGCTCTTGCCACAAGTGCGCATGGGAGCAGCTGTTGCAAAAGCATGGGTAACCCCTTTGTTTTTTACGCTCCGCAGGCCTTTGTTAACCTGGTGGTCTACTATGTGGTCGCTATGCTGTCTGCCTTCCCGTCCTTGACAGTGCCGCTCACCGAAAGCCCCGCGCAGCACTACCGCCTGGAAGGTGCGCGCGCATTCACCGAAGCCATACCTCGGATCATCAGTTTTCCTGGTATAAAGTTGTCAAAACCGATGCTGGAATGAAGTCCCGCCCTGTATTTATATGCCTGGCCACCACCTTGTGCTTTCAGTGGGCATGGGAGCAGCCGTCGCGGAAGCATGGCTAACCCCTTTGTTTTCTATGCTCCGCAGGTGTGTAGCCGCTTTTCTATCTTCGCTCGAAAGTCAGACGACCGCTGCTTGGTAGTGCTCCCATGCCCATGGGTGCTTTGTGAAACTTTGTGCAATTGCTTTGATTCTTCTTTGTTGCTGCTCTGCTGTGGTGACATTGAGACTAACCCTGGTCCAGCCCGCACTCGATCTACTCAAACCGAAAGCGATTCGGAGCAAGCACAGATAGGTGCCATGATGCAGATGCTGAAAAATACAAATGACAGCATCAAAGAACTCTCAAAAGAGTTTTCATTGGGTCAAGCGACCGCAATAGCCGATATTAGGACAATCAAGTCTAACCAAGAAACATTAGAAACTAGGCGCATTGACATGCCCTTACCCACATTGAAACTCTCGAGCGTAAAACAAATGACGCTAGCTCCATGAGTCATCACACAGCTGCCGTGCAGGACACTGCCACGGGCCTGACACCACAGCAAGCTTCAATCCAGAATCGCATTGACGATGTAGAAGATCGGTCCAGACGCGAAAACTTGATCATACATGGTATTCCAGACCCACGTGAGACATGGCAACAAACTGAGTAGAAAGTGCTTGCTGTGTTGTCCGAACACCCACACCGTTTAGGCAGTTTCATAGCATCAAAGTGTCGGCCTGTTATTATTAAGTTTTCTTCTTCTAAACCAGAGAAAACGTGCTGGCATTATGGTCAAAATTCCAAGAGAATAGAAAATCAACGACTGATTTTCCAGACGTCCAATTTTTAAGAGATGCCTGATCATTCGGACGCCTTCGTGGCACCGCCACGCACCCCACAGAGTCAACGTATAAAAACGTCTGAAATTGCAGATGCAAAAGCCCTTCGCTGTCCGATTGTCTGGACTTTTTGCCATGACTGCAGGTCCAAAACGGCATTGATTGAAGCCACCACCACCGCCATTTTTATTATCTCGCTGCCTCGAACCAGTGCTCTCGCACGCCGAATTGCTGGCACCACCGTGGCAACACTAGGCCTAGCCACTTTGAAGTTCGCTACCAAGCTTCTTACTGTTTGGTGCCATGTTTTCATTGAAACAATTCACTGCTGTAGCAACGGTGCAGAGTCCGCCTTTGCAATCCTCGGCAATGGTTTCGAAGCTCGGAAAGCCACAATGCGTTGCATACAGCCGGTTCCCAAAAGTAAACTTTGCCTTAATACAGCAGCATTACGCAGCATTACACAGCAGCGTTATGCGGTGAAGCATACCAAGAGTGGGAAGGGGCAGTTGCCACGGGACACAGTATGTATTCCTTAATTATACAAATATGCAATCGCCATCTCCTGCCCAGTATGAACACGGATATGCCTAATAAGTGTACTGGCAGGCCTTCAGAGCTATTTCAGACGTGCCTGTGGTGATTTGAGCCATTGGAGGCAGCACTAATATTTTAACAGGGGAGCTGTTTAAGGTTGAGGTTGATCCCTACAGAGCAATGGTGCTCGCAGTTTCGATCGAAGTAGAGAGAGTGTGAAATGAGGTGAGGAAGAAAGAGACAGACTGAGAGCGAGAGAAATAAAGAAAACAAAATAAACTTTCTTGGCGAGGCAGCATTTGAACCCGGGTACCCACGGTCCGAAGGCAAGCCTAGTGGTTATGACACTAGGCTATACACCCACGCTTGCACAACATGCATTTATGGGAACCATATGGTTGCGTTGTACTGACGATTGTAACACAACTTGCTATGGGCAAGAGAAGGAGAAAACTTGCAGTAGACTTCCATGGAAAAAGTACTCACAAAGAACGTGTCTCGTTCTTATTGCTTTATTGGACAGCCCTCGGCCCAGCAATTATGCATGAAACCTCCATTCCCTGAGAGCACAACAAAAATTTAATTAAGCTACCTTCTAATGCAACAAGTTCAAAACATGCACCAAGAGCAGTGTGACTTCCGACGAGAAAAAGGTGACTCAACACGTAACCAAAACCTGTTGTGACCATCTCGTGCTACCAGACACCATTGATGCATACATACACACACACACACTATGGCCGTGCTGCTAACAGCCAAGTCCATTCAGCACTCAATGGGAAAATTGGGGAGACTGTATCCCCCTGCGTTTCCAAAAGAAGCGAACTGGAAGGGCCAGTTCGGTAGCTTTCGGCAATGCTATCATTGTATGGCCTTCAACAACCACACCCCATTGTTTTCGCTGACGTAGCCTGCCTTTTCATTATGAAGCCAGACAGCACTTGAAGCATGTTTTGAACAGGTCATACAAAAGGTGCTGTAATTATTAATTTGTGCTGCTCTTCAGAAATTGCAGCTTTACATGGAAATTAAGGAGTCTTAATCGAATTAACGAACAAAAAGCATGACACAGATTTTCGTTTCAGTACGCCCTTAAGTCAACTCTGGTTAAATTGATTTTTCGGTTAATTCGATCCAAACCCGAAGTCCTGGTTGGACCAAGCTTTGTGTTATTTCGATCCTGAAACTAGCCATCACCGGATAATTCGAACTTGGCTAGTCATAATGCAAGCGCCCAACCCCAATGGTGACTGTAATGGATGGATGGATGTAGAACTTTAAAGTCCTGAGGTACGAGACTCAGCGTGCAGCGGGCCGCTCCCACCTTGGGACAGTCAGGCCATGCCCGACCGCAGCATTGTGGGTCCTCTGGACAGCCCATAGTTGCGCCCCGGCTTGATAGCGGAAATCTACTTGTTCCATGCCTCGCAACGAGGGGCACACAATGGTGACGAAAATAACAGCAGTGCATTTTCAAGCAATAACTGTAGCTCAGATTGTGCGATTATGGTATTTAGTAAAGCAATGAATTGGGCTAGTTGGTGGACGTTCATGATTGTATTGCACTTAGTATTACACGAAGGAACTAAAGAACATAAAGGTACAAAAAATGGACTTTTGCTCCTTTATGTTCATTCTTTAATTCTTCCATCAGTGTAATACTAAGCGCAATACAATCATGATTATGGTATTTATCTCATTCTGAAGGCCACCTTTTTTTTCATGAAAAGTTGCCCAAAAATTGCATGCACGGTGCAATTGGATACGAAACCATAACTGCCCTCACAGCTTTTCTATGATTTACCACATAACACGCATGTGTTGCAGCGAAGCTGACTAAAAAAAATTGTGCAGCGAAGTTTACTTTAGGACCAACCACCATTGTTCAACACCAATTAGACCCTTGACCATTTTTCTTGCTAAAAATTTGGGTGCGAGTTAGATTTCTCAGATTTCCACTTTGGACACATAGAAAGTTGGTGCACTTTAATTTTGGAGTGTGTTAGAATCGGGCAAATACTTCCAAATGAATTCGCTGTGTCCTCTGGTGGTTTTCCTGACTTTTGCTTCATTCGACCCGACGGATAATTCGATCAATAACTCGAATGCACTACCATCCATGGATTTGTGTTTGCAGTGTCAGTCCTTGTTGTTCATTCGCCTTAGGGGACAGGGAATACACTGAGAACATGTCCTTCCCTGTCAAAATGCCTTATTTGGTCTGTCATAGGGAGATTTTCAAGCGACAATGGCAGTTCACAACGAATGATTGGGGTTGGGCTCGTGCTAATATTCTTTACTTTCAGACATTCAATTGAATACTGTGCTATTTAATTGCTTTGAGTCGAATTTCAGTATGCAAAAGGGAAAGAATACTGCTCAGACCACTTACAAGGTAACTGCTTATAGTGCAGGACAGACTATAACGCTGTCTTTTCTGACTCCCGTTTACACTCCCATAGAACTCAAAAAAGCCTAGGTTGCGATAAGATCTTGCCTCGCATGCCCTTTGACTGTAGGTGCAAGAAAAAAACGTACGAGGGTGAGTCAAGAAGGACAGTGGCTTGATGTGCGCCGTCCCCTCACGTGCCCAATGTTGGAGAGGACGCGATTGAGGGTGCGGTAACATGATCAAGCCCGCTAGGTGAGGAGGAGGGAAGGGGCCAGGCGACCGCGCAGCAACATGATCAGATCAAGCACCTGCTGGGGGCTCCTTCCTGCTCCTTTAAAGCCAGATGAGAAAGGAGGGCGCGCGCCACTCTCGTTTGGTCTCTGCTTCGCACGCATTTTTCCTCATCATTTTTACGGCACGCGAAATTACGGTAGCTAGCGACGCATTGAACCTTCACCTTTGGTATGGGTTTGTCCGAAAAGTGGTCCGTGGGAATGAGAAATTTTTTTCGAAATAATGGTTGCATGGTTTTTGATCTTCAAGTTTGCAGGGTATTTTTACTACTCAAACGCATACTTGTGTATAGGACTTTGCCGGCACCAGCAGAGCAGTTCAAACTATCTGTCCATTTGAATCAAGAGACTTCGAATTATTGAGACTTCCCTGTATTACTGTAGTAATACAGGGAATACTTCATAGATGTACCGTTAGGGTTCCCATAGAGCTAATGTATTTTCGCGACCTATTTTTCGGACGAATCTAGGTGCCAATGTTCGATTTTCCAGACTAAATCGCTCGCTCCGAGCCATGCTACCCACATCTTGAGGGCCGCCATGTTGGATTTTCCGCTGGCTTGGCCGCGCTTGGCTTCCAGTGGCCCCCTGTATAGCCTTCAAGATTAGTAGACGCACGTTATCCTCCCATCTCGGAGGCCATGCCCGCTCTTCCTTGACCGACAAAACATTCCAAAAAGGGGCACTTGCTTTTTTTTTTTCGGCCAGCTCAGCACTATCGTCATAATCACTTAAGCGGAAGCCGTTTTTTTTTTTTCTTTAAGTTTAGGTTGCGCAGTACGCTGTGTGCGGGTGAAAGCTTGCGAGGGTGAGCTGGCAACACACACGGGAGAGAGGAAGGCGGCCGGAAGCGCGCGGTCTTCGCTCGCGGTGCACAGGGATGAAGAAGGCGACGGAGACGGTGTGGAGCTGCGCTCAGCTCTTGCGGTGGCTGCCAACGGAGCTGCCACGCAGGCACCGTATCTTGAAAGCGATCTGCTATGTGGCCGAAGTGTGCGCCCGCGGGGGACTCATCTTCAAAGCGATCTGTGATCGGTACAAAGGGTGTGCGCCGAGTGCCAGTAGCTTCGTATGCGCTGTTTTTTTCTTTTCGTTTTTTCGACATTCGGGTTGAAGTGAGAGAACAGACAGCGCGAAGGTAAATTTGCCCACTGCTTCTGGCGCGCTTTCTAACTCCAGCGTTTTAACGAGTTTCCGCGGTCATCGAGCTAGATGTGTTCATGCAACCTGTGCGCGGGTGACACCATGCTTATTTAGTTAGCAAGCTCATATTTACAACTTTATACGGTCGATAAAACTAACATCCTTACTTCGTATAGCTGTCTTATTAAATTGCTATCGCAATCGATGCTCCGCCTTTTGGGCGAAACTGCGCCATTTTTCTTAAGACGCACCCCCCGGGGGGGGGGGGGGGGAGTGCGTGAGTTTTTCGGGCTGTCAGATTTTTTTGACTATTTTTCAGTCCCCGCGAAGTCTGGAAAATCGGTCGGCTACTGTATTTGCAATAAGGCACAGTATACTGCAAAATTCTGGACATTATCGCTCTGCGATGCTGGAGTCGTAAACACTGGCACAGGTATGGTGCAGAAGACGTACTGCTGGAGCAAATGTTTCTCTGATGGCCAGCTGGTTTAGGAAACCCACGTGCCCGCAGAGTGCTTACAGTAAAATCTTGGTGATACAGATTTCAAGGGGTCGCGTAGAATATTCGTGCCACCTGAAATTTGTATTATCAAAAACAAACGAAATCAGCATGTTAAAGAGCCAGAAACTCATTTTAAGAAATTTATTCACGATAGAAGTCCCAGATGTTCTTCCGAGTTTTCTTTACCAGATCGACCTGCAGTGAAATCTGGAAGTTGTAAAACGGTGCCGATGTGTTTTCCTGAACACTTCCCGCTGCCATGGCATGCCTCAGAATGTTTAGGGCCTGCACGGTTCAGCCGTCGATGGTTGCTGATCACTGGTGCTGCTGCAGCAGTTGGCGTCTTCGT
Source organism: Dermacentor silvarum (assembly GCF_013339745.2). NCBI lineage: Eukaryota > Metazoa > Arthropoda > Arachnida > Ixodida > Ixodidae > Dermacentor > Dermacentor silvarum. Next base: position 114,547,473 of record NC_051160.1, on the reverse strand, counting down.
CATTGCTACTTGGAATGTTGCTTTGCGATGTTGCGACTTCGCTCACCCTCTCTTTGCCTGTATGCAGCCCACAGGCCACAAGGTCGTCATCCGCAGAACACTCTACGCCAAGCTGGTCCCAGTGCTCTATGCCTTCCGACTCTTGCGAGGTGGCAACTGCGGCTCCACAACGCCGCATTTTGTGAAGCAATTTGTGATGGTTGTTGCCGAGACATGATCCCAGGTCATCACAACAAAATGCAGGGCATCCAAGAAGCTAATCTGAAGGCTGTCATCTTTTAGTTCATATTTCGCTAGGAGATGACACAAGAGAAGTCCTCCTTTCAAATAATGCTTGTCATTTCTAATGATGCCGGCAACCAGTGGCTGCAAGTGGCTTGTCATATTTGCACGAAGAAAAGCAACACATTCTGAAGTGTCACTTGCTCTGGGTGGGCGGTGTATTGATAGACAAGCAGGATGATCTTCCTGTTCTGACTGGACATCTTGCTGTCCAAGTAGGTCAGAAACCCCTTGGGCATTGCCGACATCATCTAAGCCATCTTGTTAGCCTTGTGAGTACAAGGCAGATGACCAGCATGCTTGAAGCAGCGGGGATTCCGATACCAGCCTATAACAGCATTTTCTCCGAGCCACTGGCATTCCAGAAGAACAAAACAGTCACTCGCTGCTTGCTTTTCTGGCCACGTTCGCAAGCACCACCCTTGAAGCAGAGGCTTTTCTCAGGCTGGAGATTATAAAATACCCTCAAACCTTGTTCGAAAATGAAGGGGAACAAAAATTACTTCATTATATCTGTTACTTCGTTATATCCAATTATTTTTCCATGTACTGCAATATAGTTCCAATGGGGTGTACAATTGTAAACGTGGAAATAAGGCGACGACTTTGCAGTCCGCGTAACCGCTACACGGCCACGCATATGATGAAATCTGAATAAAAGAAAAAAATACTCGGCGTGTGCAACATGCGACTTAGCACCTGATGCGACAGCCTTTAAATAGCTGCCTTCTCTTCCATTGTGATGGTCTTTCGCTTCCGCTTTCCACTTGACTCGTCCTGGTCGAGCAGCACGTGGCACACAACACAGCACCTGCTGTGTGATCGAAGAGACAAGCTAACTTCGCTGCGCCAGCTTGGCTTGGCTGGCTTGTGGCCTCTGAGATTGCACTGATGCCAATGTGATCTCGGCGGCCACGCCAAGCTGCCAGCCCATGCGGCGCGCCCCAGGGAGAGGGTGAAGTGAGTGCACAGCTTGGGCTGACGCCCGAGATTGCGCCGGGGAGATCTCTGAGGTCAGGGCCAGCTGCGCCTGCGTGCACGGCGCGCCGTAAAGAAAGATGGAAGTGAATGCAATAATGACTTGCACAGACATGAATGCCCTAATCTTTGGCACCGCCGCATGTTGTCGTGCAGCGTGGTTGGCTCGCGCAAGACAGAGAGGTCAGTGGAGAAGTACGATAGTGAGCTGCTACTTGTGTGCAGGTGCACGCGGCATTGAGAAAGACCACTGTTGCTCGACAACGTGTTCAACGCGGGGACGCGGCAGTTCCGAACTGCCACGGAGGACGAATGCCAAACCCTGCGGAAAGCGATGTACTCAGAGTGCAACGGTCGGGTATTTTTCAGTTTCAGAGACGAATCTATATTGTTCCATCCATTGGAAGGACAATTTCACTTCGTTAATACGAGGTTTTGAATCATGCATCTCTATGAAAATTTCAAGGGGAATTTAATTCACTTCGTTATATCCGTTATTTCGTTATAACGAGGTTCGAGTGTAGACCGGCCTCAGCAGCAGTGAAAAGCCCAAACCGCATTCACGCGATTTTTTGCTCGACGGCGACTAGCGACGGCTTCGAGCGACGAAACGGGCTGTCGCGCGAACAGATCGCTCGGTCTTTTCGCTCAATCGCTCGGTTCTAGAAATCTAGAATTCGTCGCTCGTCGCCCGGAAGTGCTATGAGCGACTAGCCAATAGCGCGAAGCCGGAACTGGATATACATCAGTCAAGCACTACCGATTGTCGCACGGAACGCGCAAACGACTAGATTTTGATACGTGCAAGGATAATAACGTAGTGCAAGACCTTTAGAAATATTTATGGTGCTATTTACACTAAAACACATCAATTTAAATTAATAAAACAAGCGTCACGCCAGTTTCGGCGAGTATTTGCTGCCCTCATACCGGCAACACTGGAGAGACGTCGCTCAAAGTCGTCGCTCGCATGCGGTACGACTTGTAGGCGACGAGCGACCGCGACAGCCATCTCCATCGCGTCGCTTGTCGCTGTTGCGTGCAAGATCGCGTGAATGCGTTTTATACTAAAATGTTGCGAGCTTCATAGCCTGCAATGAGCAATGGCAGCATGCTTCTCATCCAGACGCTAACGACTGACTCATCAACCTTTTTTGCTTCACCGCTGTCAGTTTTATAGGCAATATCATGCTTAGCCTTGAAATGGTGAATCCAGCCACTGGAGGCCTGAAAATCGTCCACGCCGAGCAATAATGTGATGTTGGAGGCCTTGTTGCGAAGAACCGTGTCATCAACGTTCACCCCAGCAGCAGTAACCTTTCTAAACCATGTTAAGAGGACATCCTCTACCATAACATCATACGCAGTCGTCGCCTCCTTTGCGTCCACACTGAAGCATTGTACATTTTGGATGATGTCACGCTGACCAACAATAGTGGACAAGGTCAACGGCACTAGGCCTAGCTCTTTTGCAAGATCAGTGTGTTTCCTTTTTGGGCCCTCATTGGCCTTTTTCAAGATCTCCAGCTTCACCTTAAATAAAAGTGCTTTTCACTTCCTAGACATGTTGACCGACTTGTAGTGCGCGTATCCATTACGGCGACGATGCAAACTTACACAAAACCGACTTCACGAGAATCTTGTACAACACAGCATGAGCCTCACGAGCTATGAAATGTGGGACAGACTGCTAGCGCCAAACCCCGTTTCCACTCTGTACAGTGCGTGCGGTTGCCGATTTGTTATCGGCTGCCTTCTGCCGGCCTCCCACCATGCTGCGAGCATGGAAATGGTCCGCCTGCAGACCCACCTAGCCACTTTGCTGCCGGCGGTCACGGCTTGCTCATTCATATCACCCAAACCGATGCGAGGGAGCGTTCGAGACATCCGAAATCTGGCTCATAGTATGCACCACGGTTCGGCCGGGGACTTTACAAATTCGTATCACCGAAGTTTCACTGTACATGCAATGCGCCTCCCTCTGCCACCGTTTTTTTTTTCCGTTCCTTGTTTGTCCTATTGCGTCTCCTCCTTCTCTGCATTCCCCTTGGCAGGCGTACTTCGTTGAGAAGTGCACTCGCTGTCTGGCTTATATGCGGGGCTTTCTGGCAACCAAATTACACCGGTGTACACATGGGGTTCTATGGGAGGGTAGATGGGAGTCAGAAAAGACTGTGTATTACCGATTCTGCACAATAAGTCGTTACGGTACAATTGTCTGAGCTGTATTCGATTTGAAATTATTCAACACTAATTACTACTCACTTCGACTTCAATTCACACCAAAGACATTTATATTCTCACAAGCGTAATTACAGCATTTAAGCAATTTTAATGCAACACTTTATTTTTCTAATAAAATTGGTCCTAAAATTACTACCTATGTGGTGCAATTGAATACGAAACAAAAACTGCATTTGCAACAACCATGGAGGAAGAACATGCCAAACAACGGCCTACTGTCGGAGCCGCGTAGCCAGCTTCATTGCCATGTCCATCCCGAGGTAGCAACAGAAGCATGTAGAACAGAAGTAGCGTACAATGACAACGTACCACTTTCATCTTCGATTACAAAAGCCAAGTTGCTCTACATGCTAAACAAGCGGCAACAAGTAGAGTAACGTGTTCTTGCCATTCTGGTAAATAACACGCAGCGCAGGACGAACTAGCAAAGTGGTTGGTCTAGGCATGGGCCACCATCCCATTTGCGAGTGTTGCGAAGTCGATTGAGAAATGCAGAATATCAAACGCACTCAATGGACCATATGGAGGACATGTTGTGGTTCACAGACAATGATAAAGTGCTGTCTGAGTGTTATGACAATGGACATTAGGTGTACGTAAATTTCTATTCTGTGAAGGTTAAGTTCACAGGTTTCATCTTCTATTGCCAAAATCGAAGGCATGCAACATTTTCCTTGCAAAAGCATTAGGGGTACGTCACATTTCTACTTTGCTTAGAAACTGTAATGTCATTTCTACATTAGTTTTTTATTATGAGCACACAATGTGGATGCGCTTTCGATATGGTGACACATTAGAATCGGGTAAATACTGAGAAATGAATCACTGGCGTGTATTGGCGTTTTTCGTCTTCTTTTTTAATTCTACCAATTTTCGTTAGTCCTATCAGGGTTAACTTATACGGAACTCGATAATTGGGCAAAAAGTGATCATTGTATCAGCAGTTCGTTATACTGAACTCACCTTTTAAAACACGCAAAAATGAACAAGGCACCAGCAGTTACGATTCCACAGTACCTTCATCTGAAAATGGCATTTTCAGTATCTTAATGTTTGCTCCTGGCATTTTACCCCATCTAGCTGCAAGTCTTTCTTAAAAAACGTTATTTAAAGAACGAAATGAGGTGTCGTAGCTACTTAAAAATGACGCCCGGCCGGTTCCAATCACTGATCATTTCAGTGAGTGAGTGAGTACGAACTTTATTTAGGTCCTGAGGAGAAAGAATTAAAACGAGGCCGGAGGCCCCGCCAATCAATCCAGTAGCTCCACCCAGGTCGGGGCCGGTAGACAGAGTCCTTCGGCAACGGCCCAGGCCCTCTGGACAGCCTTGAGCTGAGCGACGAGCTCTGTGCTTTTGAGCACTGAGTCCCAGGAGGACTGGTCATGAAAGTCCGTGCCCGCGTTGGCAGGGCACAGCCAGAGCATGTGTTCGAAGTTGTATTCGTGGCCGCAGTGTGGGCATGCAGTAGGAAGGTCACAATTGATTCTGCTTAGTGTTGTTGGTGTGATGTATGTCCTAATCTGCAACTGTCTGTAAGTGACAGCCTGTGCTTTTTTGAGACTACGAGCACTGCCGCCATTGCTTTATTCGAGAGCTTGTGATGCATTTTATTATCAGTGGGACACAAGCGGATTCAGCATATGATAGCTAAGTATTCTGGTGGGCTAGAAGTGGAAACTACACTGGCATTTTGCAAAGGTGTTGCCGTTAGGTCTGCAGCATTAGCCACAGGTGCACCAAGAGCCACGCAGTTGTGTTTACTATGTTGCTTCGGCGAAAAAAGTACGAAGTTCGAAAAGTATCGCGTGCCATTATCAGCAATGACATAAGCGAAGCCAACAATGCATCTACGAACTGTGACCTCACAATAAAGGCCTAGCAGCTGCCGAATTTTCCCCAACTTTGCATTGCAGTACTGCGTCGTGCCATGTTCATGCAGACTCAGGCCACATAAATATCGACAGCAACAGTGAGATAGCAACGCTCGAGTTGCTGTTTGTCCAAATCGTCCAAATAGGCGTAGTGCATACAGTGCCACACGGAGAACTGTGCTGCCAGTGCCGTCTTGGATGCCACAGCTGCCACACAGTCTCGCCCTGAAGAACGTTGGAGGCATGTCTTGAATTCATGGTTACCCTAGCATGGTTGAAAGTGAGTGACTTTCCTCACGACTTCCGAAATCAACTTGCAGTGCTTACTTAACTCAAAGTCATATCTTGGTTTCGGTAGAACTGGAGCGAGGTCGCAGTGCCGTGCATCCAGTTCGGTCGCACTCTCGTGCTTGGGAACTTCACTTGCGCCTCTTTTACCATGACCGGGTTTGAGGTGTTCGTTATAACAATATGACGCTTTTGAAAATGTTTGCTATATCTGGACGCAATTTCAATAGGCAGAATCGGAAATCGTTAAGTGCAGTGAAATGTTGTCGTTATAACTCATATTTCATCTTATGTGGGACCATTCCAAGAGGAGTTAGACTAATTATACGAACAAAGTGTTGACAGGACATCCTCACCTGAAACCACTGGTCGAACAGGCTCATGCGACATTGGAAGAGTGAGGGCGGGGCATCGGGGTTCCCGATGGAGAGGTGTGACAGCCCCAGGTCACCGTCACCGGCAGGTCCCAGGAGTGTATACTTCTCGGCCAGTACGTGCAGGAAGTCGTCACGCTGCAGGTCGCTGTACTCTCCGAACCAGCTGAGCAGGTAAGCAGACTGCTCGGCAGCGCTGCACGCGGGGCCCTTCTGGCTCAGCATCTTTGCCCACCCGGATCCTGCAAGGATGCCACATGGGTGTTCTTGCAGTCACATTGGTTCTGGTCAAATGTTATGAAGCACCCAACACATGTGCCTGCTCACGTCTGCCAGTTACTTGGGTTGGTACCACCAGCTTTCAGAAAAATTTTTTCAACTACTAAGTGCCTTTCGCAATGTGCCCAAATGATGGCAGCACTTTTTCAATGGCACTTCAAGGAATTTTCATGCAAATTGTTACACGAAGCACTGGCAGGATGGCAATATCTTCTGCGCATGCGCTTTATGAACGAAACGGCGAGTTCAGTGAATCAGATGGTTTTAGTGCCAAGGAAGAATATATTCTGCCTTACCGTAAAATTCCAAGCAAGCGCCCCCCCTCGAGCAAGTTGAAATTACCGGCAAAGTTAGGGGGGGCGCTATCCCGGAACGGCACCAAAATTCAAGATGGCCATGACCAAATTTTCCCACAAAAAAAAGCACAGTGGCACTCGCATTAAAATTTTATTTAACATGAACTTTATTAAGCCAAAGATTTGTTAGTGGTGTTTATCACTCTCAACACGACCGTTACTCAAAACCATCGAAAGAACTACAGAAAGAGCGCATCGACGCTGCACCGGCGCGTCGCCGCGACCAGCACCACGAAAATTGGTTATGCAGCTTCTATTCCAGCAAAATTATGTCCGCAAGAGTAAAGTGATGCGTAATGTTCACTTTATTAAAAACCATGTCCACGGTGAAACGTTTAGCACTAATGAGAGTTCCGATACAAGTGAAGCTCAGCTGGAGTGCACGGCTTCCGACGGCAGGCAGCGAACCGCGGCTCGGCCATGCTCGCATCGCAGCTGGTGGCGCCGCAAGTATCAGCATGTTTTCTTCATCGTGTGAAATTATTGCGAGGAGAGGGTAAAGCGGCAACGACAGTAAGAAAACATTGCTGCTTGGGAGCGTCGGCGGTTCGTACTGAAGCGCCGTCTGTTACAGATTCGAAGTGAACTGAAAAAGGCCTAGCGACGATATCGGTGGTGAGTGATTGTGGTGAAGCTGCCGGCGATGCCAGAGCATAGCCGCGACCACTCCTCTGTCACCGAGTGGTCATGTCGCTGTGCCGCAGGGAACTCTTCTGTGCCGTGCGAGAGGCAGATCTCGCCGTGGGCCGGCGGTCCGTGAACTACAGACCGCCAGCTGCATTTCGCCCCAATGCACTCGTGTGCCCACTGGGGCGCCCGGGTACAGCCATGATTCGATGAAATGACTCATCGGGGTGCACCGGTGCGATTTGCCGAATTTGCCATCATTTTCGTGGACTGGATGTGGCAGGCCAGTGTTGGTGCAGGGGGGGGGGGCGCTTTCCCGGAACGGCGCGGAAGTTTGAAATTAGCAGTGAAGTTAGGGGGGGGGGGGGGGGGGCTCTTGCACGGGTGGGGGCGCTTGCTCGGAATTTTACAGTAGTATGTTCAGCACACATCATCAAACTGCACTGTTTGCAGCGATAGGAAGAAGGCGGAGGGAAGGAAGCCATGGTGCAAGATTTGCAGTCCAAATCCTGGCCTCCATCCAGGAGAGTCTTACGAACGCTACCACAAAATGCTCAAGTACCGTGAGAGAACAGAACTTTATTGCCATCATCGATGGAGGAGGAGAGGAAAAAAACTGTATAAGCAGCTTGACTGGCCCACTATCCACACACGGATACAGCAGGTAGCGCGCACACAAGAAAGTTCTCAAAGCAAAACAGAAATACAGCTAAGTACAAGCGTCAAGAACAGATATGCATTCTAGTAAGGTGTAAACATAATATATGGTAAACATATATACTAGTACTATTGGAACATTCTCGTTACAGGCACATATATACTACTGCGCCCTCGATTGTAACGTGCACCCGTTTTCTGTGACCAAAAGAGAGAAAAAAATATCTTGTAGAGTACCGCGCACCTCATGATTTCATACAGAAATACAACTTTCTTTCATTTCGAAAAACAGCGATTTACTCCTAATGCACTAAAGTTGCGATGAATAAAAGAAAGGTGCAGTTTCACCCAAAAGGCGAAGCATCAATTGCGATAGGAAATTAGTCGACAGCTATACAAAGTATGGATAGTAGTATTACGGGCCGTATACTTGTAAACATTCGCTTACTAACTAAATTAACAAGCACGGTGTCATGCGCTCACAAGCAAACATGAACACATCTCGCTCAATGACCATGGAAACTCGCTGTCACCATGCTGGTGTGACAAAGCGCGGCAGCAGTGGCGAGCGAATTGACCTTCGTGCTAGCAAGCCTCTCACTTCAATGTGAACTATAAGCGGCGAAAAACGCAGCAGGCAACGGTCTCTCTCCCCATTGCAGATCGCTTTCAAGAAAGGGTCAAGGTAATCGTATCGCCGAAGTGGATCGTCGCAGAATACGTCCTGCTTCGGTCCATTGAAACCGTTTCGTGTTGCTTCGCTGGCAAAAATTCACCAATGGCAAGTTTCGGGTTCTCCGAACGCCCGTGATGCAGCCCGATTTCCGTCTGTCTCTGCACACATGATCACTTTCCATTTAAATGGAGCATCATGACCAACTCGGCACGTCATGCTTATAGTGCAAATGCAGAAAACGGGCAGACAGACGGTAGACTAATGCTTAAGCACACACACTACAGCACATAGAGGAAGCTATGGCAGCTACGCTCGAAGTGCGTACCAGGTGGCCATTCTGAAATGCCGATGGTGCTTGTGCTTTAAAATAGTGTAGATGCCCGAGCGAGACAGTTGTGGTGTCAACGGCAAGGAATGTGAAAAACAAACAAACAACAAGAAACATTGCGCCTTGGAGGCGACATGAAGCTTCCTTTTTGTCGATAGTTTTCTCGGCGTCAGCGTCTAAAACACTCCTAAAACACGGTGCTTTGGTGGTCCGTGGGGCTGAAATCTATGGCAAATAGCAACAGCGCCGGCCGAGAGCCAACAGCGAAGTCTTCGTGGATAGCTCATATGGTGACAACTTATGAACTGATGAGTTAATGGGCAGGATGGTTAATTTTGGGGCTTTCACTATAACGACTTTTCGGGGACTTTTCAGATGGCGCTTGCGCTTTAAATAGTGTAGGTGTCCGAGCGAGACAGTTGTGGTGTCAACGGCAAAGAATGTGAAAAACAAACAAACAAGAAACATTGCGCTTTGTAGGCGACGTGAAGCTTCCTTTTAGTCGATAGTTTTCTTGGCGTCAGCGTCTGTTTTGAGCGCGCCACTCCTAAAACACGGTGCTTTGGTGGTCCGTGGGGCTGGAATCTATGGCGAATAGCAACAGCGCCGGCCGAGAGCCAACAGCAAAGTCTTCGTGGATAGCTCATATGGTGACAACTTATGAACTGATGAGTTCATAAGTTGTGATGAGTTCATAATGGGCAGGATGGTTAATTTTGGGGCTTTCACTATAACGACTTTTCAGGGATACCATATGCTGTCTGCTATGACTTGCACACAGTGGAAGCCGTGCCTTCATCCATGCACTCCTTTGGTCACATTTAATTTACATTGACAGCACATATTATCACTAATGAATTCCTCCGCCACTCTGATTGTGTCATCGATTTTGCTATTATACATAAAGAACAGTTAAATATAGAGAACCAAATGTGGTCGTACCTCTTCTTGTTCAGGGAGACCACGATGGGAATAATTTGGGCGGGAGAGGGGTCACGGGGCCAGTGCCTGAGCCAGCAGGGGGTCTCGCTGTGCCAGAGAGCCGAGGAAGTGGGCCACAAAGGGGCCGTCGCGTTGTGCCAGAATCTGGAGGAAGTTTCGCTGGCCCTCGGGTCCCCACGAGGCAAAGTACAGCTTACACAGGGACAGCTGGCAGCGCAGCAGCGTCGGGTAGTGGCGGCGGTTCAGGACAGTTGGTTCAGCAGGCTACACAGGTCATCTGGTCAGAAAGACGACGCGATGCCGCTTCTAAACACACACGTATTATGTAGAGATGGCAAGACCTGGCTAGTACTAGCCCTCTCCATCTAAATATGCATTCTTTGAAAGACCACCAAAACCAAAGACCATGAGCCACATTTGGATCCTTGCATGACCTTGCAGAATGGAA